>NC_073240.2:12277500-12585000 GCF_029281585.2 Gorilla gorilla gorilla | reverse complement strand
ATTCCATTCCATTCCATTCCATTCCACTCCATTCCATTCCACTCCACTCCACTCCACTCCACTCCAATCCACTCCACTCCAATCTTTTCCATTCCATTCCATTCCATTGAATTCCATTGAATTCCATTGAATTCCATTCCATTCCATTCCATTCCATTCCATTCCGTTCTACTCGGGTTGACTCCATTCTATTCCATTCCATTCCATTCGATTCCAATCGATTCCATTCGATTCCATTCGACTCCATTCGATTCCATTCCGTTCCATTCCATGGAATTCCATTCCATTCCATTCCATTGAATTCCATTCCATTCCATTCCATTCCATTCCATTCCATTCCATTCCATTGAATTCCGTTCCATTCCATTCCGTTCCGTTCCGTTCCGTTCCGTTCCGTTGCGTTCCGTTCCGTTCTACTCGGGTTGATTCCATTCTATTCCATTCCATTCCATTCGATTCCATTCGATTCCATTCGATTCCATTCGATTCCATTCGATTCCATTCCATTCCATTCCACTCAATTCCATTCCATTCCATTCCATTCCATTCCATTCCATTCCATTCCATTCCATTCCATTCCATTGAATTCCATTCCATTCCATTCCATTGCATTCCATTCCATTCCATTCCATTCCATAGAATTCCATTCCATTCCATTCCATTCCATTCCATTCCATTCCATTCCATTCCATTCCATTCCATTGAATTCGTTTCCATTCCATTCCATTCTGTTCCGTTCCGTTCCATTCCGTTGCGTTCCGTTCCGTTCTACTCGGTTGATTCCATTCTATTCCATTCCATTCCATTCGATTCCATTCGATTCCATTCGATTCCATTCGATTCCATTCCATTGCATTCCATGGAATTCCATTCCATTCCATTCCATTGAATTCCATTCCATTCCATTCCATTCCATTGAATTCCATTGAATTCCATTCCATTGAATTCCATTCCATTCCATTCCATTCGATTCCATTGAATTCCATTCCATTCCATTCCATTCCATTCCATTCCATTCCATTCCATTCCATTGAATTCCATTCCATTCCATTCCATTCCATTCCATTCCATTCCATTCCATTCCATTCCATTCCATTCCGTTCTACTCGGGTTGATTCCATTCTATTCCATTCCATTCCATTCCATTCCAATCGATTCCATTCGATTCCATTCGACTCCATTCGATTCCATTCCGTTCCATTCCATGGAATTCCATTCCATTCCATTCCATGGAATTCCATTCCATTCCATTCCATTGAATTCCATTCCATGGAATTCCATTCCATTCCGTTCCATTCCATTCCATTCCATTGAATTCAATTCCATTCCATTGAATACCATTCCATTCCATTCCATTCCATTGAATTCCTTTCCATTCCATTCCATTCCGTTCTGTTCCATTCCGTTCCGTTCCGTTCCGTTGCGTTCCGTTCCGTTCTACTCGGTTGATTCCATTCTATTCCATTCCATTCCATTCGATTCCATTCGATTCCATTCGATTCCATTCGATTCCATTCGATTCCATTCCATTACATTCCATTGAATTCTATTCCATTCCTTTCCATTGAATTCCATTCCATTCCATTCCATTCCATTGAATTCCATTGAATTCCATTCCATTGAATTCCATTCCATTCCATTCCATTCCATTCCATTGAATTCCATTGAATTCCATTCCATTCCATTCCATTCCATTCCATTGAATTCCATTGAATTCCATTCCATTCCACTCCATTCCATTCCATTCCATTGAATTCCATTCCATTCCATTCCATTCCATTCCATTCCATTCCATTCCACTCCATTCCATTCCACTCCACTCCACTCCACTCCACTCCAATCCACTCCACTCCACTCTTTTCCATTCCATTGAATTCCATTGAATTCCATTCCATTCCATTCCATTCCATTCCATTGAATTCCATTCCATTCCATTCCATTCCATTCCATTGAATTCCATTCCATTCCATTCCATTCCATTCCATTCCATTCCATTCCATTCCACTCCACTCCATTCCATTCCACTCCATTCCACTCCACTCCACTCCACTCCACTCCACTCCATTCCATTCCATTGATTTCCATTGAATTCCATTCCATTCCATTCCATTCCATTCCATTCCATTCCATTCCACTCCATTCCACTCCACTCCACTCCACTCCACTCCACTCCACTCCATTCCATTCCGTTGAATTCCATTGAATTCCATTGAATTCCATTCCATTGAATTCCATTCCGTTCTGTTCCGTTCCGTTCCATTCCGTTCCGCTCTACTCGGGTTGATTCCATTCTATTCCATTCCATTCCATTCGATTCCATTCGATTCCATTCGATTCCATTCGATTCCATTCCATTCCATTCCATTCCATTCCATTCCATTCCATTCCATTGAATTCCGTTCCATTCCATTCCATTCCGTTCCGTTCCGTTCCGTTCCGTTCCGTTGCGTTCCGTTCCGTTCTACTAGGGTTGATTCCATTCTATTCCATTCCATTCCATTCGATTCCATTCGATTCCATTCGATTCCATTCGATTCCATTCCATTCCATTCCACTGAATTCCATTCCATTCCATTCCATTCCATTCCATTCCATTCCATTCCATTCCATTCCATTCGATTCCATTCGATTCCATTCCATTCCATTCCATTGAATTCCATTCCATTCCTTTCCATTCCATTCCATTCCATTCCGTTCTACTCGGGTTGATTCCATTCTATTCCATTCCATTCCATTCGATTCCAATCGATTCCATTCGATTCCATTCGACTCCATTCGATTCCATTCCGTTCCATTCCATGGAATTCCATTCCATTCCATTCCATTGAATTCCATTCCATTCCATTCCATTGAATTCCTTTCCATTCCATTCCATTCCATTCCATTCCATTCCATTCCATTCCATTCCATTCCATTGAATTCAATTCCATTCCATTGAATACCATTCCATTCCATTCCATTCCATTGAATTCCTTTCCATTCCATTCCATTCCGTTCCGTTCCATTCCGTTCCGTTCCGTTCCGTTGCATTCCGTTTCGTTCTACTCGGTTGATTCCATTCTATTCCATTCGATTCCATTCGATTCCATTCGATTCCATTCGACTCCATTCGATTCCATTCCGTTCCATTCCATGGAATTCCATTCCATTCCATTCCATTGAATTCCATTCCATTCCATTCCATTGAATTAAATTCCATTCCATTCCATTCCATTCCATTCCATTCCATTCCATTGAATTCAATTCCATTCCATTGAATTCCATTCCATTCCATTCCATTCCATTGAATTCCTTTCCATTCCATTCCATTCCGTTCCGTTCCGTTCCGTTCCATTCCGTTGCGTTCCGTTCCGTTCTACTCGGTTGATTCCATTCTATTCCATTCCATTCCATTCGATTCCATTCGATTCCATTCGATTCCATTCCATTGCATTCCATTGAATTCCATTCCATTCCATTCCATTCCATTCCATTCCATTCCATTCCATTGAATTCCATTGAATTCCATTCCATTGAATTCCATTCCATTCCATTCCATTCCATTCCATTGAATTCCATTCCATTCCATTCCATTCCATTCCATTCCATTCCATTCCATTCCATTCCATTGAATTCCATTCCATTCCATTCCATTCCATTCCATTCCATTCCATTCCATTCCATTCCATTCCATTCCGTTCTACTCGGGTTGATTCCATTCTATTCCATTCCATTCCATTCCATTCCAATCGATTCCATTCGATTCCATTCGACTCCATTCGATTCCATTCCGTTCCATTCCATGGAATTCCATTCCATTCCATTCCATGGAATTCCATTCCATTCCATTCCATGGAATTCCATTCCATTCCGTTCCATTCCATTCCATTCCATTGAATTCAATTCCATTCCATTGAATACCATTCCATTCCATTCCATTCCATTGAATTCCTTTCCATTCCATTCCATTCCGTTCTGTTCCATTCCGTTCCGTTCCGTTCCGTTGCGTTCCGTTCCGTTCTACTCGGTTGATTCCATTCTATTCCATTCCATTCCATTCGATTCCATTCGATTCCATTCGATTCCATTCGATTCCATTCGATTCCATTCCATTACATTCCATTGAATTCTATTCCATTCCTTTCCATTGAATTCCATTCCATTCCATTCCATTCCATTGAATTCCATTGAATTCCATTCCATTGAATTCCATTCCATTCCATTCCATTCCATTCCATTGAATTCCATTGAATTCCATTCCATTCCATTCCATTCCATTCCATTGAATTCCATTGAATTCCATTCCATTCCACTCCATTCCATTCCATTCCATTGAATTCCATTCCATTCCATTCCATTCCATTCCATTCCATTCCATTCCACTCCATTCCATTCCACTCCACTCCACTCCACTCCAATCCACTCCACTCCACTCTTTTCCATTCCATTGAATTCCATTGAATTCCATTCCATTCCATTCCATTCCATTCCATTGAATTCCATTCCATTCCATTCCATTCCATTCCATTGAATTCCATTCCATTCCATTCCATTCCATTCCATTCCATTCCATTCCATTCCATTCCACTCCACTCCATTCCATTCCACTCCATTCCACTCCACTCCACTCCACTCCACTCCACTCCATTCCATTCCATTGATTTCCATTGAATTCCATTCCATTCCATTCCATTCCATTCCATTCCATTCCATTCCACTCCATTCCACTCCACTCCACTCCACTCCACTCCACTCCACTCCATTCCATTCCGTTGAATTCCATTGAATTCCATTGAATTCCATTCCATTGAATTCCATTCCGTTCTGTTCCGTTCCGTTCCATTCCGTTCCGCTCTACTCGGGTTGATTCCATTCTATTCCATTCCATTCCATTCGATTCCATTCGATTCCATTCGATTCCATTCGATTCCATTCCATTCCATTCCATTCCATTCCATTCCATTGAATTCCGTTCCATTCCATTCCATTCCGTTCCGTTCCGTTCCATTCCGTTCCGTTGCGTTCCGTTCCGTTCTACTAGGGTTGATTCCATTCTATTCCATTCCATTCCATTCGATTCCATTCGATTCCATTCGATTCCATTCGATTCCATTCCATTCCATTCCACTGAATTCCATTCCATTCCATTCCATTCCATTCCATTCCATTCCATTCCATTCGATTCCATTCGATTCCATTCCATTCCATTCCATTGAATTCCATTCCATTCCTTTCCATTCCATTCCATTCCATTCCGTTCTACTCGGGTTGATTCCATTCTATTCCATTCCATTCCATTCGATTCCAATCGATTCCATTCGATTCCATTCGACTCCATTCGATTCCATTCCGTTCCATTCCATGGAATTCCATTCCATTCCATTCCATTGAATTCCATTCCATTCCATTCCATTGAATTCCTTTCCATTCCATTCCATTCCATTCCATTCCATTCCATTCCATTCCATTCCATTGAATTCAATTCCATTCCATTGAATACCATTCCATTCCATTCCATTCCATTGAATTCCTTTCCATTCCATTCCATTCCGTTCCGTTCCATTCCGTTCCGTTCCGTTCCGTTGCATTCCGTTTCGTTCTACTCGGTTGATTCCATTCTATTCCATTCGATTCCATTCGATTCCATTCGATTCCATTCGACTCCATTCCATTCCATTCCATTCCATTCCATTCCACTCCATTCCACTCCACTCCACTCCACTCCACTCCACTCCACTCCATTCCATTCCGTTGAATTCCATTGAATTCCATTGAATTCCATTCCATTGAATTCCATTCCGTTCTGTTCCGTTCCGTTCCATTCCGTTCCGCTCTACTCGGGTTGATTCCATTCTATTCCATTCCATTCCATTCGATTCCATTCGATTCCATTCGATTCCATTCGATTCCATTCCATTCCATTCCATTCCATTCCATTCCATTGAATTCCGTTCCATTCCATTCCATTCCGTTCCGTTCCGTTCCATTCCGTTCCGTTGCGTTCCGTTCCGTTCTACTAGGGTTGATTCCATTCTATTCCATTCCATTCCATTCGATTCCATTCGATTCCATTCGATTCCATTCGATTCCATTCCATTCCATTCCACTGAATTCCATTCCATTCCATTCCATTCCATTCCATTCCATTCCATTCCATTCGATTCCATTCGATTCCATTCCATTCCATTCCATTGAATTCCATTCCATTCCTTTCCATTCCATTCCATTCCATTCCGTTCTACTCGGGTTGATTCCATTCTATTCCATTCCATTCCATTCGATTCCAATCGATTCCATTCGATTCCATTCGACTCCATTCGATTCCATTCCGTTCCATTCCATGGAATTCCATTCCATTCCATTCCATTGAATTCCATTCCATTCCATTCCATTGAATTCCTTTCCATTCCATTCCATTCCATTCCATTCCATTCCATTCCATTCCATTCCATTGAATTCAATTCCATTCCATTGAATACCATTCCATTCCATTCCATTCCATTGAATTCCTTTCCATTCCATTCCATTCCGTTCCGTTCCATTCCGTTCCGTTCCGTTCCGTTGCATTCCGTTTCGTTCTACTCGGTTGATTCCATTCTATTCCATTCGATTCCATTCGATTCCATTCGATTCCATTCGACTCCATTCGATTCCATTCCGTTCCAATCCATGGAATTCCATTCCATTCCATTCCATTGAATTCCATTCCATTCCATTCCATTGAATTAAATTCCATTCCATTCCATTCCATTCCATTCCATTCCATTCCATTGAATTCAATTCCATTCCATTGAATTCCATTCCATTCCATTCCATTCCATTGAATTCCTTTCCATTCCATTCCATTCCGTTCCGTTCCGTTCCGTTCCATTCCGTTGCGTTCCGTTCCGTTCTACTCGGTTGATTCCATTCTATTCCATTCCATTCCATTCGATTCCATTCGATTCCATTCGATTCCATTCCATTGCATTCCATTGAATTCCATTCCATTCCATTCCATTCCATTCCATTCCATTCCATTCCATTGAATTCCATTCCATTCCATTCCATTCCATTCCATTCCATTCCACTCCATTCCATTCCACTCCACTCCACTCCACTCCACTCCAATCCACTCCACTCCAATCTTTTCCATTCCATTCCATTCCATTGAATTCCATTGAATTCCATTGAATTCCATTCCATTCCATTCCATTCCATTCCATTCCGTTCTACTCGGGTTGACTCCATTCTATTCCATTCCATTCCATTCGATTCCAATTGATTCCATTCGATTCCATTCGACTCCATTCGATTCCATTCCGTTCCATTCCATGGAATTCCATTCCATTCCATTCCATTGAATTCCATTCCATTCCATTCCATTCCATTCCATTCCATTCCATTCCATTGAATTCCGTTCCATTCCATTCCGTTCCGTTCCGTTCCGTTCCGTTCCGTTGCGTTCCGTTCCGTTCTACTCGGGTTGATTCCATTCTATTCCATTCCATTCCATTCGATTCCATTCGATTCCATTCGATTCCATTCGATTCCATTCGATTCCATTCCATTCCATTCCACTCAATTCCATTCCATTCCATTCCATTCCATTCCATTCCATTCCATTCCATTCCATTGAATTCCATTCCATTCCATTCCATTGCATTCCATTCCATTCCATTCCATTCCATTGAATTCCATTCCATTCCATTCCATTCCATTCCATTCCATTCCATTCCATTCCATTCCATTCCATTGAATTCGTTTCCATTCCATTCCATTCTGTTCCGTTCCGTTCCATTCCGTTGCGTTCCGTTCCGTTCTACTCGGTTGATTCCATTCTATTCCATTCCATTCCATTCGATTCCATTCGATTCCATTCGATTCCATTCGATTCCATTCCATTGCATTCCATGGAATTCCATTCCATTCCATTCCATTGAATTCCATTCCATTCCATTCCATTCCATTGAATTCCATTGAATTCCATTCCATTGAATTCCATTCCATTCCATTCCATTCCATTCCATTGAATTCCATTCCATTCCATTCCATTCCATTCCATTCCATTCCATTCCATTCCATTGAATTCCATTCCATTCCATTCCATTCCATTCCATTCCGTTCTACTCGGGTTGATTCCATTCTATTCCATTCCATTCCATTCCATTCCAATCGATTCCATTCGATTCCATTCGACTCCATTCGATTCCATTCCGTTCCATTCCATGGAATTCCATTCCATTCCATTCCATGGAATTCCATTCCATTCCATTCCATTGAATTCCATTCCATGGAATTCCATTCCATTCCGTTCCATTCCATTCCATTCCATTGAATTCAATTCCATTCCATTGAATACCATTCCATTCCATTCCATTCCATTGAATTCCTTTCCATTCCATTCCATTCCGTTCTGTTCCATTCCGTTCCGTTCCGTTCCGTTGCGTTCCGTTCCGTTCTACTCGGTTGATTCCATTCTATTCCATTCCATTCCATTCGATTCCATTCGATTCCATTCGATTCCATTCGATTCCATTCGATTCCATTCCATTACATTCCATTGAATTCTATTCCATTCCATTCCATTGAATTCCATTCCATTCCATTCCATTCCATTGAATTCCATTGAATTCCATTCCATTGAATTCCATTCCATTCCATTCCATTCCATTCCATTGAATTCCATTGAATTCCATTCCATTCCATTCCATTCCATTCCATTGAATTCCATTGAATTCCATTCCATTCCATTCCATTCCATTCCATTCCATTGAATTCCATTCCATTCCATTCCATTCCATTCCATTCCATTCCATTCCACTCCATTCCATTCCACTCCACTCCACTCCACTCCACTCCAATCCACTCCACTCCACTCTTTTCCATTCCATTGAATTCCATTGAATTCCATTCCATTCCATTCCATTCCATTCCATTCCATTCCATTCCATTCCATTCCGTTCTACTCGGGTTGATTCCATTCTAATCCATTCCATTCCATTCGATTCCATTCGATTCCATTCGATTCCATTCGATTCCATTCGATTCCATTCCATTCCATTCCATTCTATTGCATTGAATTCCATTCCATTCCATTCCATTCAATTCCATTCCATTCCATTCCATTCCATTCCATTGAATTCCATTCCATTCCATTCCATTCCATTCCATTGAATTCCATTCCATTCCATTCCATTCCATTGAATTCCATTCCATTCCATTCCATTCCATTCCATTCCATTCCATTCCATTCCATTCCACTCCACTCCATTCCATTCCACTCCATTCCACTCCACTCCACTCCACTCCACTCCACTCCATTCCATTCCATTGATTTCCATTGAATTCCATTCCATTCCATTCCATTCCATTCCATTCCACTCCATTCCACTCCACTCCACTCCACTCCACTCCACTCCATTCCATTCCGTTGAATTCCATTGAATTCCATTGAATTCCATTCCATTGAATTCCATTCCGTTCTGTTCCGTTCCGTTCCATTCCGTTCCGCTCTACTCGGGTTGATTCCATTCTATTCCATTCCATTCCATTCGATGCCATTCGATTCCATTCGATTCCATTCGATTCCATTCCATTCCATTCCATTCCATTCCATTCCATTCCATTCCATTGAATTCCGTTCCATTCCATTCCATTCCGTTCCGTTCCGTTCCGTTCCGTTCCGTTGCGTTCTGTTCCGTTCTATTCGGGTTGATTCCATTCTATTCCATTCCATTCCATTCGATTCCATTCGATTCCATTCGATTCCATTCGATTCCATTCCATTCCATTCCACTGAATTCCATTCCATTCCATTCCATTCCATTCCGTTGAATTCCATTCCATTCCATTCCATTCCATTCCATTCCATTGAATTCCATTCCATTCCATTCCATTCCATTCCATTCCATTGAATTCCATTCCATTCCATTCCATTCCATTCCATTCCATTCCATTCCACTCCATTCCATTCCACTCCACTCCACTCCACTCCACTCCAATCCACTCCACTCCAATCTTTTCCATTCCATTCCATTCCATTGAATTCCATTGAATTCCATTGAATTCCATTCCATTCCATTCCATTCCATTCCATTCCGTTCTACTCGGGTTGACTCCATTCTATTCCATTCCATTCCATTCGATTCCAATCGATTCCATTCGATTCCATTCGACTCCATTCGATTCCATTCCGTTCCATTCCATGGAATTCCATTCCATTCCATTCCATTGAATTCCATTCCTTTCCATTCCATTCCATTCCATTCCATTCCATTGAATTCCGTTCCATTCCATTCCGTTCCGTTCCGTTCCGTTCCGTTCCGTTGCGTTCCGTTCCGTTCTACTCGGGTTGATTCCATTCTATTCCATTCCATTCCATTCGATTCCATTCGATTCCATTCGATTCCATTCGATTCCATTCGATTCCATTCCATTCCATTCCACTGAATTCCATTCCATTCCATTCCATTCCATTCCATTCCATTCCATTCCATTCCATTCCATTCCATTGAATTCCATTCCATTCCATTCCATTGCATTCCATTCCATTCCATTCCATTCCATTGAATTCCATTCCATTCCATTCCATTCCATTCCATTCCATTCCATTCCATTCCATTCCATTGAATTCGTTTCCATTCCATTCCATTCTGTTCCGTTCCGTTCCATTCCGTTGCGTTCCGTTCCGTTCTACTCGGTTGATTCCATTCTATTCCATTCCATTCCATTCGATTCCATTCGATTCCATTCGATTCCATTCGATTCCATTCCATTGCATTCCATGGAATTCCATTCCATTCCATTCCATTGAATTCCATTCCATTCCATTCCATTCCATTGAATTCCATTGAATTCCATTCCATTGAATTCCATTCCATTCCATTCCATTCCATTCCATTGAATTCCATTCCATTCCATTCCATTCCATTCCATTCCATTCCATTCCATTGAATTCCATTCCATTCCATTCCATTCCATTCCATTCCATTCCATTCCATTCCGTTCTACTCGGGTTGATTCCATTCTATTCCATTCCATTCCATTCCATTCCAATCGATTCCATTCGATTCCATTCGACTCCATTCGCTTCCATTCCGTTCCATTCCATGGAATTCCATTCCATTCCATTCCATGGAATTCCATTCCATTCCATTCCATTGAATTCCATTCCATGGAATTCCATTCCATTCCGTTCCATTCCATTCCATTCCATTGAATTCAATTCCATTCCATTGAATACCATTCCATTCCATTCCATTCCATTGAATTCCTTTCCATTCCATTCCATTCCGTTCTGTTCCATTCCGTTCCGTTCCGTTCCGTTGCGTTCCGTTCCGTTCTACTCGGTTGATTCCATTCTATTCCATTCCATTCCATTCGATTTCATTCGATTCCATTCGATTCCATTCGATTCCATTCGATTCCATTCCATTACATTCCATTGAATTCTATTCCATTCCATTCCATTGAATTCCATTCCATTCCATTCCATTCCATTGAATTCCATTGAATTCCATTCCATTGAATTCCATTCCATTCCATTCCATTCCATTCCATTGAATTCCATTGAATTCCATTCCATTCCATTCCATTCCATTCCATTCCATTGAATTCCATTCCATTCCATTCCATTCCATTCCATTCCATTCCATTCCATTCCACTCCATTCCATTCCACTCCACTCCACTCCACTCCACTCCAATCCACTCCACTCCACTCTTTTCCATTCCATTGAATTCCATTGAATTCCATTCCATTCCATTCCATTCCATTCCATTGAATTCCATTCCATTCCATTCCTTTCCATTCCACTGCATTCCAATGCATTCCACTGCATTCCATTTCTTTCCATTCCATTGCAATCCATTCTGTTCCGTTCCGTTCCGTTCCGTTCCGTTCCGTTCCATTCAATTCCATTCCATTCCATTCCATTGCATTCTACTCGGGTACATTCCATTCCATTCCATTCCATTCCATTCCATTCCATTCCATTCCATTCCCATTACTGTCCCATTCCATTTCCACTCCCATTCCATTTCCACTCCCATTCCATTTCCACTCCCATTCCATTTCCACTCCCATTCCATTTCCACTCCCATTCCATTTCCACTCCCATTCCATTTCCACTCCCATTCCATTTCCACTCGCATTCCATTTCCACTCCCATTCCATTTCCATTCCCATTCCATTTCCACTCCCATTCCATTTCCACTCCCATTCCATTTCCATTCCATTCCATTCTAGTCTGGTAGATGCCATTCCATTCCATTCCATTCCATTCCTTTCCATTCCACTGCACTCCATTGCATTCCACTGCATTCCATCCCATTCCATTCCATTGCATTCCATTCTGTTCCGTTCCGTTCCGTTCCGTTCCGTTCCGTTCCGTTCCATTCCATTCCATTCCATTCCATTCCATTGCATTCTACTCGGGTACATTCCATTCCATTCCATTCCATTCCATTCCATTCCATTCCATTCCATTCCATTCCATTCCATTCCATTCCATTCCGTTCTACTCGGGTTGATTCCATTCTATTCCATTCCATTCCATTCGATTCCATTCGATTCCAATCGATTCCATTCGATTCCATTCGATTCCATTCCATTCCATTCCATTGAATTCCATTCCATTCCATTCCATTCCATTCCATTCCATTGAATTCCATTCCATTCCACTGAATTCCATTCCATGGAATTCCATTCCGTGGAATTCCATTCCATTCCATTCCATTGCATTCTACTCGGGTACATTCCATTCCATTCCATTCCATTCCATTCCATTCCATTCCATTCCATTCCATTCCATTCCATTCCATTCCATTCTATTCCCATTCCATTCAATTCCCATTTCCCCTCCCATTCCCATTCCACTCCCATTCCATTTCCACACCCATTCCATTTCCACTCCCATTCCATTTCCACTCCCATTCCATTTCCACTCCCATTCCATTTCCACTCCCATTCCATTTCCACTCCCATTCCATTTCCATTCCATTCCATTCTAGTCAGGTAGATTCCATTCCATTCCATTCCATTCCATTCCATTCCTTTGCATTCCACTGCATTCCATTGCATTCCACTGCATTCTATTCCATTCCATTCCATTGCATTCCATTCTATTCCGTTCCGTTCCGTTCTGTTCCGTTCCGTTCCGTTCCATTCCATTCCATTCCATTCCATTCCATTCCATTGCATTCTACTCGGGTACATTCCATTCCATTCCATTCCATTCCATTCCATTCCATTCCATTCCATTCCATTCCATTCCCATTCCATTCCCATTCCCATTCCCATTTCCACTCCCATTCCCATTCCACTCCCACTCCATTACCACTCCCATTCCATTTCCACTCCCATTCCATTTCCACTCCCATTCCATTTCCACTCCCATTCCATTTCCACTCCCATTCCATTTCCGCTCCCATTCCATTTCCATTCCATTCCATTCTAGTCAGGTAGATTCCATTCCATTCCATTCCATTCCATTGCATTCCTTTCCATTCCACTGCATTCCATTGCATTCCACTGCATTCCATTCCATTCCCTTCTACTCGGGTTGATTCCATTCTATTCCATTCCATTCCATTCGATTCCATTCGATTCCATTCTATTCCATTCCATTCCATTCCATTCCATTCCATTCCATTCCACTCCATTTCCATGCCATTCCCATTCCACTCCCATTCCATTTCCACTCCCATTCCATTTCCACTCCCATTCCATTTCCACTCCCATTCCATTTCCACTCCCATTCCATTTCCACTCCCATTCCATTTCCACTCCCATTCCATTTCCACTCCCATTCCATTTCCATTCCATTCCATTCTAGTCAGGTAGATTCCATTCCATTCCATTCCATTCCATTCCATTCCATTCCATTCCATTCCTTTCCATTCCACTGCATTCCATTGCATTCCACTGCATTCCATTCCATTCCATTCCATTGCATTCCATTCTCTTCCGTTCCGTTCCGTTCTGTTCCGTTCCGTTCCGTTCCATTCCATTCCATTCCATTCCATTCCATTGCATTCTACTCGGGTACATTCCATTCCATTCCATTCCATTCCATTCCATTCCATTCCATTCCATTCCATTCCCATTCCATTCCCATTCCCATTCCCATTTCCACTCCCATTCCCATTCCACTCCCATTCCATTTCCACTCCCATTCCATTTCCACTCCCATTCCATTTGCACTCCCATTCCATTTCCACTCCCATTCCATTTCCACTCCCATTCCATTTCCATTCCATTCCATTCTAGTCAGGTAGATTCCATTCCATTCCATTCCATTCCATTCCATTCCATTCCTTTCCATTCCACTGCATTCCATTGCATTCCACTGCATTCCATTCCATTCCATTCCATTGCATTCCATTCTGTTCCGTTCCGTTCCGTTCTGTTCCGTTCCGTTCCGTTCCGTTCCATTCCATTCCATTCCATTCCATTCCATTCCATTGCATTCTACTCGGGTACATTCCATTCCATTCCATTCCTTTCCATTCCATTCCATTCCATTCCATTCCATTCCATTCCATTCCATTCCATTCCATTCCATTCCATTCCATTCCATTCCATTCCATTATTTCCATTCCACTCCATTTCCATTCCATTCCCATTCCACTCCCATTCCATTTCCACTCCCATTCCCATTCCACTCCCATTCCATTTCCACTCCCATTCCATTTCCACTCCCATTCCATTTCCACTCCCATTCCATTTCCACTCCCATTCCATTTCCACTCCCATTCCATTTCCACTCCCATTCCATTTCCACTCCCATTCCATTTCCACTCCCATTCCATTTCCACTCCCATTCCATTTCCACTCCCATTCCATTTCCACTACCATTCCATTTCCACTCCCATTCCATTTCCATTCCATTCCATTCTAGTCAGGTATATTCCATTCCATTCCATTCCATTCCATTCCATTCCATTCCATTCCATTCCACTGCATTCCATTGCATTCCACTGCATTCCATCCCATTCCATTCCATTGCATTCCATTCTGTTCCCTTCCGTTCCGTTCCGTTCCGTTCCGTTCCGTTCCATTCCATTCCATTCCATTCCATTCCGTTCCATTGCATTCTACTCGGGTACATTCCATTCCATTCCATTCTATTCCATTCCATTCCATTCCATTCCATTCCATTCCATTCCATTCCATTCCATTCCATTCCATTCCATTCCATTTCATTCCATTGCATTCCATTCCCATTCCATTCAATTCCCATTTCCACTCCCATTCCATTTCCACTCCCATTCCATTTCCACTCCCATTCCATTTCCACTCCCATTCCATTTCCACTCCCATTCCATTTCCACTCCCATTCCATTTCCACTCCCATTCCATTTCCACTCCCATTCCATTTCCACTCCCCTTCCATTACCACTGCCATTCCATTTCCACTCCCATTCCATTTCCACTCCCATTCCATTTCCACTCCCATTCCATTTCCACTCCCATTACATTTCCACTCCCATTCCATTTCCACTCCCATTCCATTTCCACACCCAATCCATTTCCACTCCCATTCCATTTCCACTCCCATTCCATTTCCACTCCCATTCCATTTCCACCCCCATTCCATTTCCACTCCCATTCCATTTCCACCCCCATTCCATTTCCAATCCCATTCCATTTCCACTCCCATTCCATTTCCACTCCCATTCCATTTCCACTCCCATTCCATTTCCACTCCCATTCCATTTCCACTCCCATTCCATTTCCACTCCCATTCCATTTCCATTCCATTCCATTCTAGTCAGGTAGATTCCATTCCATTCCATTCCATTCCATTCCATTCCATTCCATTCCATTCCACTGCATTGCATTGCATTCCACTGCATTCCATCCCATTCCATTCCATTGCATTCCATTCTGTTCCCTTCCGTTCCGTTCCGTTCCGTTCCGTTCCGTTCCATTCCATTCCATTCCATTCCATTGCATTCTACTCGGGTACATTCCATTCCATTCCATTCTATTCCATTCCATTCCATTCCATTCCATTCCATTCCATTCCATTCCATTCCATTTCATTCCATTGCATTCCATTCGCATTCCATTCAATTCCCATTTCCACTCCCATTCCATTTCCACTCCCATTCCATTTCCTCTCCCATTCCATTTCCACTCCCATTCCATTTCCACTCCCATTCCATTTCCACTCCCATTCCATTTCCACTCCCATTCCATTTCCACTCCCATTCCATTTCCACTCCCCTTCCATTACCACTGCCATTCCATTTCCACTCCCATTCCATTTCCACTCCCATTCCGTTTCCACTCCCATTCCATTTCCACTCCCATTACATTTCCACTCCCATTCCATTTCCACTCCCATTCCATTTCCACACCCATTCCATTTCCACCCCCATTCCATTTCCACTCCCATTCCATTTCCACTCCCATTCCATTTCCACCCCCATTCCATTTCCACTCCCATTCCATTTCCACCCCCATTCCATTTCCAATCCCATTCCATTTCCACTCCCATTCCATTTCCACTCCCATTCCATTTTCACTCCCATTCCATTTCCACTCCCATTCCATTTCCACTCCCATTCCATTTCCACTCCCATTCCATTTCCACTCCCATTCCATTTCCACTCCCATTCCACTTCCACTCCCATTCCATTTCCATTCCATTCCATTCTGGTCAGGTAGATTCCATTCCATTCCATTCCATTCCATTCCATTCCATTCCACTGCATTCCATTGCATTCCACTTCATTCCATCCCATTCCATTCCATTGCATTCCATTCTGTTCCGTTCCGTTCCGTTCCGTTCCGTTCCGTTCCGTTCCATTCCATTCCATTCCATTCCATTCCATTGCATTCTACTTGGGTACATTCCATTCCATTCGATTCCATTGAATTCCATTCCACTCCATTCCATTCCATTCGATTCCATTGAATTCCATTCCATTCCATTCCATTCCATTCCATTCCATTCCATTCCATTCCATTCCATTCCATTCCATTCCGTTCTACTCGGGTTGATTCCATTCTATTCCATTCCATTCGATTCGATTCCATTCGATTCCAATCGATTCCATTCGATTCCATTCGATTCCATTCCATTCCATTCCATTGAATTCCATTCCATTCCATTCCATTCCATTCCACTCCATTCCATTCCATTCGATTCCATTGAATTCCATTCCAATCCATTCCATTCCATTCCATTCCATTCCATTCCATTCCGTTCTACTCGGGTTGATTCCATTCTATTCCATTACATTCCATTCGATTCCATTCGATTCCAATCGATTCCATTCGATTCCATTCGATTCCATTCCATTCCATTCCATTGAATTCCATTCCATTCCATTCCATTCCATTCCATTCCATTCCATTCCATTCCATTCCATTGAATTCTATTCCATTCCATTCCATTCCATTCCGTTCCATTCCACTCCATTCCATTCCACTCCACTCCACACCACTCCACTCCACTCCACTCCACTCCACTACATTCCATTCCATTCCATTCCATTGAATTTCATTGAATTCCATTCCTTTGAATTCCATTCCGTTCCGTTCCGTTCCGTTCCGTTCCATTCCGCTCTACTCGGGTTGATTCCATTCTATTCCATTCCATTCCATTCGATTCCATTCGATTCCATTCGATCTCATTCGATTCCATTCCATTCCATTCCATTCCATTCCATTCCATTCCATTCGATTGAATTCCATTCCATTCCATACCATTCCATTGAATTCCGTTCCATTCCATTCCATTCCATTCCATTCCATTCCATTCCGTTCCATTCCATTCCATTCCATTGAATTCCATTCCATTGAATTCCATTCCATTCCATTCCATTCCATTCCATTCCATTGAATTCCATTCCGTTCCGTTCCGTTCCATTCCGTTTCGTTGCGTTCCATTCCATTCCGTTCCATTCCATTGAATTCCGTTCCATTCCATTGAAATCCATTCCATTCCGTTCCATTCCATTGAATTCCGTTCCATTCCGTTCCATTCCGTTCTACTCAGGATGACTCCATTCTATTCCATTCCATTCCATTCGATTCCATTCGATTCCATTCCATTCCATTCCATTCCATTCCGTTCTACTCGGGTTCATTCCATTGCATTCCGTTCCGTTCCGTTCCGTTCCATTCCGTTCTGTTCCATTCCGTTCCATTCAATTCCATTCCATTCCTTTCCGTTCTACTCGGTTTGATTCCATTCTATTCCACTCCATTCCGTTTCGTTCTGTTCCATTCCGTTCCGTTCCGTTCCGTTCCACTTGGGTTGATTCCATTCCATTCCATTCCATTCCATTCGATTCCATTCGATTCCATTCGATTCCATTCGTTTCCATTCCATTCCATTCCATTCAATTCCATTGAATTCCATGCCATTCCATTCCATTCCATTCCATTCCATTCCATTCCATTGAATTCCATTGAATTCCTTTCCATTGAATTCCATTCCATTCCATTCCATTCCATTCCATTCCATTCCATTGAATTCCATTCCATTCCATAGAATTCCGTTCCATTCCATTCCATTCCATTCCATTCCATTCCATTCCATTCCATTCCATTCCATTCCATTAGATCCCATTCGATTCCATTCGATTCCATTCGATTCCATTCTATTCCATTCCATTCCATTCCATTCCATTGAATTCCATTCCATTCCATTCCATTCCATTCCATTCCATTTCATTCCATTCCGTTCTACTCGTGTTGATTCCATTCTATTCCATTCCATTCCATTCGATTCCATTCCATTCCAATCGATTCCATTCGATTCCATTCGATTCCATTCGATTCCATTCCATTCCATTCCGTTGAATTCCATTCCATTCCATTCCATTCCAATCCATGGAATTCCATTCCATTCCATTCCGTTCCATTCCATTCCATTGAATTCCATTCCATTCCATTGAATTCCATTCCATTCCATTCCATTCCATTGAATTCCGTTCCATTCCGTTCCGTTCCATTCCGTTCCGTTCCGTTAAATTCCGTTGCGTTCCGTTCCATTCTACTCGGTTGATTCCATTCTATTCCATTCCATTCCATTCGATTCCATTCGATTCCATTCGATTCCATTCGATACCATTCCATTCCATTCCATTGAATTCCATTCCATTCCATTCCATTCCATTCCATTCCATTCCATTGAATTCCATTCCATTCCATTCCATTCCATTCCATTCCATTCCATTCCACTCCATTCCATTCCACTCCACTCCACTCCACTCCACTCCAATTCCCTCCACTCCACTCCATTCCATTCCATTCCATTCCATTGAATTCCATTGAATTCCATTCCATTCCATTCCATTCCATTCCATTCCATTCCATTCCATTCCATTCCATTCCATTCCATTCCATTCCATTCCATTCCGTTCTACTCGGGTTGATTCCATTCTATTCCATTCCATTCCATTCGATTCCATTCGATTCCATTCGATTCCATTCCATTCCATTCCATTCTATTCCATTGAATTCCATTCCATTCCATTCCCTTCCATTCCATTCCATTCCATTCCATTCCATTCCATTCCATTGAAATCCATTGAATTCCATTCCATTCCATTCCATTCCATTCCATTCCACTCCACTCCACTCCACTCCACTCCACTCCATTCCATTCCATTGAATTCCATTGAATTCCATTCCATTGAATTCCATTCCGTTCCGTTCCGTTCCGTTCCGTTCGGCTCTGCTCGGGTTGATTCCATTCTATTCCATTCCATTCCATTCCATTCCATTAGATCCCATTCGATTCCATTCGATTCCATTCGATTCCATTCGATTCCATTTGATTCCATTCCATTCCATTCCATTCTATTCCATTGAATTCCATTCCATTCCATTCCATTCCATTCAATTCCATTCCATTCCATTCCATTCCATTCCATTCCATTCTATTCCACTCCACTCCACTCCACTCCACTCCACTCCACTCCACTCCACTCCATTCCATTCCATTCCATTCCATTGAATTCCATTGAATTCCATTCCATTGAATTCCATTCCGTTCCTTTCCGTTCCGTTCCGTTCCGTTCCGCTCTTCTCGGGTTGATTCCATTCTATTCCATTCCATTCCATTCCATTCCATTCCATTCCATTCCATTCCTTTCCACTCCATTCCATTCCACTCCACTCCACTCCACTCCACTCCACTCCACTCCAATCCACTCCACTCCACTCCATTCCATTCCATTCCATTCCATTGAATTCCAATGAATTCCATTCCATTCCATTCCATTCCATTTCATTCCATTCCATTCCGTTCTACTCGGGTTGATTCCATTCTATTCCATTCCTTTCCATTCGATTCCATTCGATTCCATTCGATTCCATTCGATTCCATTCCATTCCATTCCATTCTATTCCATTGAATTCCATTCCATTCAATTCCATTCCATTCCTTTCCATTCCATTCCATTCCATTGAATTCCATTCCATTCCATTCCTTTCCATTCCACTGCATTCCAATGCATTCCACTGCATTCCATTTCTTTCCATTCCATTGCAATCGATTCTGTTCCGTTCCGTTCCGTTCCGTTCCGTTCCATTCCTTTCCATTCCATTCCATTGCATTCTACTCGTGTACATTCCATTCCATTCCATTCCATTCCATTCCATTCCATTCCATTCCATTCCCATTACAGTCCCATTCCATTTCCACTCCCATTCCATTTCCACTCCCATTCCATTTCCACTCCCATTCCATTTCCACTCCCATTCCATTTCCACTCCCATTCCATTTCCACTCCCATTCCATTTCCACTCGCATTCCATTTCCACTCCCATTCCATTTCCATTCCCATTCCATTTCCACTCCCATTCCATTTCCACTCCCATTCCATTTCCATTCCATTCCATTCTAGTCAGGCAGATGCCATTCCATTCCATTCCATTCCATTCCTTTCCATTCCACTGCACTCCATTGCATTCCACTGCATTCCATCCCATTCCATTCCATTGCATTCCATTCTGTTCCGTTCCGTTCCGTTCCGTTCCGTTCCGTTCCGTTCCGTTCCATTCCATTCCATTCCATTCCATTCCATTGCATTCTACTCGGGTACATTCAATTCCATTCCATTCCATTCCATTCCATTCCATTCCATTCCATTCCGTTCTACTCGGGTTGATTCCATTGTATTCCTTTCCATTCCATTCGATTCCATTCGATTCCAATCGATTCCATTCGATTCCATTCGATTCCATTCCATTCCATTCCATTGAATTCCATTCCATTCCATTCCATTCCATTCCATTCCATTGAATTCCATTCCATTCCATTCCATTCCATTCCATTTCATTCCATTCCGTTCTACTCGGGTTGATTCCATTCTATTCCATTCCATTCCATTCGATTCCATTCCATTCCAATCGATTCCATTCGATTCCATTCGATTCCATTCCATTCCATTCCATTCCTTTCCATTCCATTCCATTGAATTCCATTCCATTCCATTCCATTCCATTCCATTCCATTCCATTCCACTCCATTCCATTCCACTCCACTCCACTCCACTCCACTCCAATTCCCTCCACTCCACTCCATTTATTCCATTCCATTCCATTGAATTCCATTGAATTCCATTCCATTCCATTCCATTCCATTCCATTCCATTCCATTCCGTTCTACTCGGGTTGATTCCATTCTATTCCATTCCATTCCATTCGATTCCATTCGATTCCATTCGATTCCATTCGATTCCATTCGATTCCATTCCATTCCATTCCATTCTCTTCCATTGAATTCCATTCCATTCCATTCCATTCCATTTCATTCCATTCCATTCCATTTCATTCCATTCCATTCCATTGAATTGCATTGAATTCCATTCCATTCCATTCCATTCCATTCCATTCCATTCCACTCCACTCCACTCCACTCCACTCCACTCCATTCCATTCCATTGAATTCCATTGAATTCCATTCCATTGAATTCCATTCCGTTCCGTTCCGTTCCGTTCCGTTCCGTTCGGCTCTACTCGGGTTGATTCCATTCTATTCCATTCCATTCCATTCCATTCCATTAGATCCCATTCGATTCCATTCGATTCCATTCGATTCCATTCGATTCCATTCCATTCCATTCCATTCCATTCCATTCTATTCCATTGAATTCCATTCCATTCCATTCCATTCCATTCCATTCCATTCCATTCCATTGAATTCCATTCCATTCCATTCCATTCCATTCCATTCCATTCCATTCCACTCCACTCCACTCCACTCCACTCCACTCCACTCCACTCCACTCCACTCCATTCCATTCCATTCCATTCCATTCCATTGAATTCCATTGAATTCCATTCCATTGAATTCCATTCCGTTCCGTTCCGTTCCGTTCCGTTCCGCTCTTCTCGGGTTGATTCCATTCTATTCCATTCCATTCCATTCGATTCCATTCGATTCCATTCGATTCCATTCCATTCCATTCCATTCCATTCCAGTCCATTCCATTCCACTCCACTCCACTCCACTCCACTCCACTCCAATCCACTCCACTCCACTCCATTCCATTCCATTCCATTCCATTGAATTCCATTGAATTCCATTCCATTCCATTCCATTCCATTCCATTTCATTCCATTCCATTCCGTTCTACTCGGGTTGATTCCATTCTATTCCATTCCTTTCCATTCGATTCCATTCGATTCCATTCGATTCCATTCGATTCCATTCCATTCCATTCCATTCCATTCCATTTCATTCCATTGAATTCCATTCCATTCCATTCCATTCCATTCCATTCCATTCCATTCCATTTCATTCCATTCCATTCCATTCCATTGAATTTCATTGAATTCCTTTCCAATGAATTCCATTCCATTCCATTCCATTCCATTCCATTCCATTCCATTCCATTCCATTGAATTCCATTCCATTCCATAGAATTCCGTTCCATTCCATTCCATTCCATTCGATTCCATTCGATTCCATTCCATTCCATTCCATTCTATTCCATTGAATTCCATTCCATTCCATTCCATTCCATTCCTTTCCATTCCATTCCATTCCATTGAATTCCATTCCATTCCATTCCTTTCCATTCCACTGCATTCCAATGCATTCCACTGCATTCCATTTCTTTCCATTCCATTGCAATCCATTCTGTTCCGTTCCGTTCCGTTCCGTTCCGTTCCGTTCCATTCAATTCCATTCCATTCCATTCCATTGCATTCTACTCGGGTACATTCCATTCCATTCCATTCCATTCCATTCCATTCCATTCCATTCCCATTACTGTCCCATTCCATTTCCACTCCCATTCCATTTCCACTCCCATTCCATTTCCACTCCCATTCCATTTCCACTCCCATTCCATTTCCACTCCCATTCCATTTCCACTCCCATTCCATTTCCACTCGCATTCCATTTCCACTCCCATTCCATTTCCACTCCCATTCCATTTCCATTCCATTCCATTCTAGTCAGGTATATTCCATTCCATTCCATTCCATTCCATTCCATTCCATTCCATTCCATTCCACTGCATTCCATTGCATTCCACTGCATTCCATCCCATTCCATTCCATTGCATTCCATTCTGTTCCCTTCCGTTCCGTTCCGTTCCGTTCCGTTCCGTTCCATTCCATTCCATTCCATTCCATTCCGTTCCATTGCATTCTACTCGGGTACATTCCATTCCATTCCATTCTATTCCATTCCATTCCATTCCATTCCATTCCATTCCATTCCATTCCATTCCATTCCATTCCATTCCATTTCATTCCATTGCATTCCATTCCCATTCCATTCAATTCCCATTTCCACTCCCATTCCATTTCCACTCCCATTCCATTTCCACTCCCATTCCATTTCCACTCCCATTCCATTTCCACTCCCATTCCATTTCCACTCCCATTCCATTTCCACTCCCATTCCATTTCCACTCCCATTCCATTTCCACTCCCCTTCCATTACCACTGCCATTCCATTTCCACTCCCATTCCATTTCCACTCCCATTCCATTTCCACTCCCATTCCATTTCCACTCCCATTACATTTCCACTCCCATTCCATTTCCACTCCCATTCCATTTCCACACCCAATCCATTTCCACTCCCATTCCATTTCCACTCCCATTCCATTTCCACTCCCATTCCATTTCCACCCCCATTCCATTTCCACTCCCATTCCATTTCCACCCCCATTCCATTTCCAATCCCATTCCATTTCCACTCCCATTCCATTTCCACTCCCATTCCATTTCCACTCCCATTCCATTTCCACTCCCATTCCATTTCCACTCCCATTCCATTTCCACTCCCATTCCATTTCCATTCCATTCCATTCTAGTCAGGTAGATTCCATTCCATTCCATTCCATTCCATTCCATTCCATTCCATTCCATTCCACTGCATTGCATTGCATTCCACTGCATTCCATCCCATTCCATTCCATTGCATTCCATTCTGTTCCCTTCCGTTCCGTTCCGTTCCGTTCCGTTCCGTTCCATTCCATTCCATTCCATTCCATTGCATTCTACTCGGGTACATTCCATTCCATTCCATTCTATTCCATTCCATTCCATTCCATTCCATTCCATTCCATTCCATTCCATTCCATTTCATTCCATTGCATTCCATTCGCATTCCATTCAATTCCCATTTCCACTCCCATTCCATTTCCACTCCCATTCCATTTCCTCTCCCATTCCATTTCCACTCCCATTCCATTTCCACTCCCATTCCATTTCCACTCCCATTCCATTTCCACTCCCATTCCATTTCCACTCCCATTCCATTTCCACTCCCCTTCCATTACCACTGCCATTCCATTTCCACTCCCATTCCATTTCCACTCCCATTCCGTTTCCACTCCCATTCCATTTCCACTCCCATTACATTTCCACTCCCATTCCATTTCCACTCCCATTCCATTTCCACACCCATTCCATTTCCACCCCCATTCCATTTCCACTCCCATTCCATTTCCACTCCCATTCCATTTCCACCCCCATTCCATTTCCACTCCCATTCCATTTCCACCCCCATTCCATTTCCAATCCCATTCCATTTCCACTCCCATTCCATTTCCACTCCCATTCCATTTTCACTCCCATTCCATTTCCACTCCCATTCCATTTCCACTCCCATTCCATTTCCACTCCCATTCCATTTCCACTCCCATTCCATTTCCACTCCCATTCCACTTCCACTCCCATTCCATTTCCATTCCATTCCATTCTAGTCAGGTAGATTCCATTCCATTCCATTCCATTCCATTCCATTCCATTCCACTGCATTCCATTGCATTCCACTTCATTCCATCCCATTCCATTCCATTGCATTCCATTCTGTTCCGTTCCGTTCCGTTCCGTTCCGTTCCGTTCCGTTCCATTCCATTCCATTCCATTCCATTCCATTGCATTCTACTTGGGTACATTCCATTCCATTCGATTCCATTGAATTCCATTCCACTCCATTCCATTCCATTCGATTCCATTGAATTCCATTCCATTCCATTCCATTCCATTCCATTCCATTCCATTCCATTCCATTCCATTCCGTTCTACTCGGGTTGATTCCATTCTATTCCATTCCATTCGATTCGATTCCATTCGATTCCAATCGATTCCATTCGATTCCATTCGATTCCATTCCATTCCATTCCATTGAATTCCATTCCATTCCATTCCATTCCATTCCACTCCATTCCATTCCATTCGATTCCATTGAATTCCATTCCAATCCATTCCATTCCATTCCATTCCATTCCGTTCTACTCGGGTTGATTCCATTCTATTCCATTACATTCCATTCGATTCCATTCGATTCCAATCGATTCCATTCGATTCCATTCGATTCCATTCCATTCCATTCCATTGAATTCCATTCCATTCCATTCCATTCCATTCCATTCCATTCCATTCCATTCCATTCCATTCCATTGAATTCTATTCCATTCCATTCCATTCCATTCCGTTCCATTCCACTCCATTCCATTCCACTCCACTCCACACCACTCCACTCCACTCCACTCCACTCCACTACATTACATTCCATTCCATTCCATTGAATTTCATTGAATTCCATTCCTTTGAATTCCATTCCGTTCCGTTCCGTTCCGTTCCGTTCCATTCCGCTCTACTCGGGTTGATTCCATTCTATTCCATTCCATTCCATTCGATTCCATTCGATTCCATTCGATCTCATTCGATTCCATTCCATTCCATTCCATTCCATTCCATTCCATTCCATTCCATTCGATTGAATTCCATTCCATTCCATACCATTCCATTGAATTCCGTTCCATTCCATTCCATTCCATTCCATTCCATTCCATTCCGTTCCATTCCATTCCATTCCATTGAATTCCATTCCATTGAATTCCATTCCATTCCATTCCATTCCATTCCATTCCATTGAATTCCATTCCGTTCCGTTCCGTTCCATTCCGTTTCGTTGCGTTCCATTCCATTCCGTTCCATTCCATTGAATTCCGTTCCATTCCATTGAAATCCATTCCATTCCGTTCCATTCCATTGAATTCCGTTCCATTCCGTTCCATTCCGTTCTACTCAGGATGACTCCATTCTATTCCATTCCATTCCATTCGATTCCATTCGATTCCATTCCATTCCATTCCATTCCATTCCGTTCTACTCGGGTTCATTCCATTGCATTCCGTTCCGTTCCGTTCCGTTCCATTCCGTTCTGTTCCATTCCGTTCCATTCAATTCCATTCCATTCCTTTCCGTTCTACTCGGTTTGATTCCATTCTATTCCACTCCATTCCGTTTCGTTCTGTTCCATTCCGTTCCGTTCCGTTCCGTTCCACTTGGGTTGATTCCATTCCATTCCATTCCATTCCATTCGATTCCATTCGATTCCATTCGATTCCATTCGTTTCCATTCCATTCCATTCCATTCAATTCCATTGAATTCCATGCCATTCCATTCCATTCCATTCCATTCCATTCCATTCCATTGAATTCCATTGAATTCCTTTCCATTGAATTCCATTCCATTCCATTCCATTCCATTCCATTCCATTCCATTGAATTCCATTCCATTCCATAGAATTCCGTTCCATTCCATTCCATTCCATTCCATTCCATTCCATTCCATTCCATTCCATTCCATTCCATTAGATCCCATTCGATTCCATTCGATTCCATTCGATTCCATTCTATTCCATTCCATTCCATTCCATTCCATTGAATTCCATTCCATTCCATTCCATTCCATTCCATTCCATTCCATTTCATTCCATTCCGTTCTACTCGTGTTGATTCCATTCTATTCCATTCCATTCCATTCGATTCCATTCCATTCCAATCGATTCCATTCGATTCCATTCGATTCCATTCGATTCCATTCCATTCCATTCCGTTGAATTCCATTCCATTCCATTCCATTCCAATCCATGGAATTCCATTCCATTCCATTCCGTTCCATTCCATTCCATTGAATTCCATTCCATTCCATTGAATTCCATTCCATTCCATTCCATTCCATTGAATTCCGTTCCATTCCGTTCCGTTCCATTCCGTTCCGTTCCGTTAAATTCCGTTGCGTTCCGTTCCATTCTACTCGGTTGATTCCATTCTATTCCATTCCATTCCATTCGATTCCATTCGATTCCATTCGATTCCATTCGATACCATTCCATTCCATTCCATTGAATTCCATTCCATTCCATTCCATTCCATTCCATTCCATTCCATTGAATTCCATTCCATTCCATTCCATTCCATTCCATTCCATTCCATTCCACTCCATTCCATTCCACTCCACTCCACTCCACTCCACTCCAATTCCCTCCACTCCACTCCATTCCATTCCATTCCATTCCATTGAATTCCATTGAATTCCATTCCATTCCATTCCATTCCATTCCATTCCATTCCATTCCATTCCATTCCATTCCATTCCATTCCATTCCATTCCATTCCGTTCTACTCGGGTTGATTCCATTCTATTCCATTCCATTCCATTCGATTCCATTCGATTCCATTCGATTCCATTCCATTCCATTCCATTCTATTCCATTGAATTCCATTCCATTCCATTCCCTTCCATTCCATTCCATTCCATTCCATTCCATTCCATTCCATTGAAATCCATTGAATTCCATTCCATTCCATTCCATTCCATTCCATTCCACTCCACTCCACTCCACTCCACTCCACTCCATTCCATTCCATTGAATTCCATTGAATTCCATTCCATTGAATTCCATTCCGTTCCGTTCCGTTCCGTTCCGTTCGGCTCTACTCGGGTTGATTCCATTCTATTCCATTCCATTCCATTCCATTCCATTAGATCCCATTCGATTCCATTCGATTCCATTCGATTCCATTCGATTCCATTTGATTCCATTCCATTCCATTCCATTCTATTCCATTGAATTCCATTCCATTCCATTCCATTCCATTCAATTCCATTCCATTCCATTCCATTCCATTCCATTCCATTCTATTCCACTCCACTCCACTCCACTCCACTCCACTCCACTCCACTCCACTCCATTCCATTCCATTCCATTCCATTGAATTCCATTGAATTCCATTCCATTGAATTCCATTCCGTTCCTTTCCGTTCCGTTCCGTTCCGTTCCGCTCTTCTCGGGTTGATTCCATTCTATTCCATTCCATTCCATTCCATTCCATTCCATTCCATTCCATTCCTTTCCACTCCATTCCATTCCACTCCACTCCACTCCACTCCACTCCACTCCACTCCAATCCACTCCACTCCACTCCATTCCATTCCATTCCATTCCATTGAATTCCAATGAATTCCATTCCATTCCATTCCATTCCATTTCATTCCATTCCATTCCGTTCTACTCGGGTTGATTCCATTCTATTCCATTCCTTTCCATTCGATTCCATTCGATTCCATTCGATTCCATTCGATTCCATTCCATTCCATTCCATTCTATTCCATTGAATTCCATTCCATTCAATTCCATTCCATTCCTTTCCATTCCATTCCATTCCATTGAATTCCATTCCATTCCATTCCTTTCCATTCCACTGCATTCCAATGCATTCCACTGCATTCCATTTCTTTCCATTCCATTGCAATCGATTCTGTTCCGTTCCGTTCCGTTCCGTTCCGTTCCATTCCTTTCCATTCCATTCCATTGCATTCTACTCGTGTACATTCCATTCCATTCCATTCCATTCCATTCCATTCCATTCCATTCCATTCCATTCCCATTACAGTCCCATTCCATTTCCACTCCCATTCCATTTCCACTCCCATTCCATTTCCACTCCCATTCCATTTCCACTCCCATTCCATTTCCACTCCCATTCCATTTCCACTCCCATTCCATTTCCACTCGCATTCCATTTCCACTCCCATTCCATTTCCATTCCCATTCCATTTCCACTCCCATTCCATTTCCACTCCCATTCCATTTCCATTCCATTCCATTCTAGTCAGGCAGATGCCATTCCATTCCATTCCATTCCATTCCTTTCCATTCCACTGCACTCCATTGCATTCCACTGCATTCCATCCCATTCCATTCCATTGCATTCCATTCTGTTCCGTTCCGTTCCGTTCCGTTCCGTTCCGTTCCGTTCCGTTCCATTCCATTCCATTCCATTCCATTCCATTGCATTCTACTCGGGTACATTCAATTCCATTCCATTCCATTCCATTCCATTCCATTCCATTCCATTCCGTTCTACTCGGGTTGATTCCATTGTATTCCTTTCCATTCCATTCGATTCCATTCGATTCCAATCGATTCCATTCGATTCCATTCGATTCCATTCCATTCCATTCCATTGAATTCCATTCCATTCCATTCCATTCCATTCCATTCCATTGAATTCCATTCCATTCCATTCCATTCCATTCCATTTCATTCCATTCCGTTCTACTCGGGTTGATTCCATTCTATTCCATTCCATTCCATTCGATTCCATTCCATTCCAATCGATTCCATTCGATTCCATTCGATTCCATTCCATTCCATTCCATTCCTTTCCATACCATTCCATTGAATTCCATTCCATTCCATTCCATTCCATTCCATTCCATTCCACTCCATTCCATTCCACTCCACTCCACTCCACTCCACTCCAATTCCCTCCACTCCACTCCATTTATTCCATTCCATTCCATTGAATTCCATTGAATTCCATTCCATTCCATTCCATTCCATTCCATTCCATTCCATTCCGTTCTACTCGGGTTGATTCCATTCTATTCCATTCCATTCCATTCGATTCCATTCGATTCCATTCGATTCCATTCGATTCCATTCGATTCCATTCCATTCCATTCCATTCTCTTCCATTGAATTCCATTCCATTCCATTCCATTCCATTTCATTCCATTCCATTCCATTGAATTCCATTGAATTCCATTCCATTCCATTCCATTCCATTCCATTCCATTCCACTCCACTCCACTCCACTCCACTCCACTCCATTCCATTCCATTGAATTCCATTGAATTCCATTCCATTGAATTCCATTCCGTTCCGTTCCGTTCCGTTCCGTTCCGTTCGGCTCTACTCGGGTTGATTCCATTCTATTCCATTCCATTCCATTCCATTCCATTAGATCCCATTCGATTCCATTCGATTCCATTCGATTCCATTCGATTCCATTCCATTCCATTCCATTCCATTCCATTCTATTCCATTGAATTCCATTCCATTCCATTCCATTCCATTCCATTCCATTCCATTCCATTGAATTCCATTCCATTCCATTCCATTCCATTCCATTCCATTCCACTCCACTCCACTCCACTCCACTCCACTCCACTCCACTCCACTCCACTCCATTCCATTCCATTCCATTCCATTCCATTGAATTCCATTGAATTCCATTCCATTGAATTCCATTCCGTTCCGTTCCGTTCCGTTCCGTTCCGCTCTTCTCGGGTTGATTCCATTCTATTCCATTCCATTCCATTCGATTCCATTCGATTCCATTCGATTCCATTCCATTCCATTCCATTCCATTCCAGTCCATTCCATTCCACTCCACTCCACTCCACTCCACTCCACTCCAATCCACTCCACTCCACTCCATTCCATTCCATTCCATTCCATTGAATTCCATTGAATTCCATTCCATTCCATTCCATTCCATTCCATTTCATTCCATTCCATTCCGTTCTACTCGGGTTGATTCCATTCTATTCCATTCCTTTCCATTCGATTCCATTCGATTCCATTCGATTCCATTCGATTCCATTCCATTCCATTCCATTCCATTCCATTTCATTCCATTGAATTCCATTCCATTCCATTCCATTCCATTCCATTCCATTCCATTCCATTTCATTCCATTCCATTCCATTCCATTGAATTTCATTGAATTCCTTTCCAATGAATTCCATTCCATTCCATTCCATTCCATTCCATTCCATTCCATTCCATTCCATTGAATTCCATTCCATTCCATAGAATTCCGTTCCATTCCATTCCATTCCATTCGATTCCATTCGATTCCATTCCATTCCATTCCATTCTATTCCATTGAATTCCATTCCATTCCATTCCATTCCATTCCTTTCCATTCCATTCCATTCCATTGAATTCCATTCCATTCCATTCCTTTCCATTCCACTGCATTCCAATGCATTCCACTGCATTCCATTTCTTTCCATTCCATTGCAATCCATTCTGTTCCGTTCCGTTCCGTTCCGTTCCGTTCCGTTCCATTCAATTCCATTCCATTCCATTCCATTGCATTCTACTCGGGTACATTCCATTCCATTCCATTCCATTCCATTCCATTCCATTCCATTCCCATTACTGTCCCATTCCATTTCCACTCCCATTCCATTTCCACTCCCATTCCATTTCCACTCCCATTCCATTTCCACTCCCATTCCATTTCCACTCCCATTCCATTTCCACTCCCATTCCATTTCCACTCGCATTCCATTTCCACTCCCATTCCATTTCCATTCCCATTCCATTTCCACTCCCATTCCATTTCCACTCCCATTCCATTTCCATTCCATTCCATTCTAGTCAGGTAGATGCCATTCCATTCCATTCCATTCCATTCCTTTCCATTCCACTGCACTCCATTGCATTCCACTGCATTCCATCCCATTCCATTCCATTGCATTCCATTCTGTTCCGTTCCGTTCCGTTCCGTTCCGTTCCGTTCCGTTCCGTTCCATTCCATTCCATTCCATTCCATTCCATTGCATTCTACTCGGGTACATTCCATTCCATTCCATTCCATTCCATTCCATTCCATTCCATTCCATTCCATTCCATTCCGTTCTACTCGGGTTGATTCCATTCTATTCCATTCCATTCCATTCGATTCCATTCGATTCCAATCGATTCCATTCGATTCCATTCGATTCCATTCCATTCCATTCCATTGAATTCCATTCCATTCCATTCCATTCCATTCCATTCCATTGAATTCCATTCCATTCCACTGAATTCCATTCCATGGAATTCCATTCCATTCCATTCCATTCCATTCCATTCCATTGCATTCTACTCGGGTACATTCCATTCCATTCCATTCCATTCCATTCCATTACATTCCATTACATTCCATTCTATTCCCATTCCATTCAATTCCCATTTCCCCTCCCATTCCCATTCCACTCCCATTCCATTTCCACACCCATTCCATTTCCACTCCCATTCCATTTCCACTCCCATTCCATTTCCACTCCCATTCCATTTCCACTCCCATTCCATTTCCACTCCCATTCCATTTCCATTCCATTCCATTCTAGTCAGGTAGATTCCATTCCATTCCATTCCATTCCATTCCATTCCATTCCATTCCTTTGCATTCCACTGCATTCCATTGCATTCCACTGCATTCTATTCCATTCCATTCCATTGCATTCCATTCTGTTCCGTTCCGTTCCGTTCTGTTCCGTTCCGTTCCGTTCCATTCCATTCCATTCCATTCCATTCCATTCCATTGCATTCTACTCGGGTACATTCCATTCCATTCCATTCCATTCCATTCCATTCCATTCCATTCCATTCCATTCCATTCCCATTCCATTCCCATTCCCATTCCCATTTCCACTCCCATTCCCATTCCACTCCCACTCCATTTCCACTCCCATTCCATTTCCACTCCCATTCCATTTCCAGTCCCATTCCATTTCCACTCCCATTCCATTTCCACTCCCATTCCATTTCCGCTCCCATTCCATTTCCATTCCATTCCATTCTAGTCAGGTAGATTCCATTCCATTCCATTCCATTCCATTGCATTCTTTTCCATTCCACTGCATTCCATTGCATTCCACTGCATTCCATTCCATTCCCTTCTACTCGGGTTGATTCCATTCTATTCCATTCCATTCCATTCGATTCCATTCGATTCCATTCTATTCCATTCCATTCCATTCCATTCCATTCCATTCCATTCCACTCCATTTCCATGCCATTCCCATTCCACTCCCATTCCATTTCAACTCCCATTCCATTTCCACTCCCATTCCATTTCCACTCCCATTCCATTTCCACTCCCATTCCATTTCCACTCCCATTCCATTTCCACTCCCATTCCATTTCCACTCCCATTCCATTTCCATTCCATTCCATTCTAGTCAGGTAGATTCCATTCCATTCCATTCCATTCCATTCCATTCCATTCCATTCCATTCCATTCCTTTCCACTCCATTCCATTCCACTCCACTCCACTCCACTCCACTCCACTCCACTCCACTCCAATCCACTCCACTCCACTCCATTCCATTCCATTCCATTCCATTGAATTCCAATGAATTCCATTCCATTCCATTCCATTCCATTTCATTCCATTCCATTCCGTTCTACTCGGGTTGATTCCATTCTATTCCATTCCTTTCCATTCGATTCCATTCGATTCCATTCGATTCCATTCGATTCCATTCCATTCCATTCCATTCTATTCCATAGAATTCCATTCCATTCAATTCCATTCCATTCCTTTCCATTCCATTCCATTCCATTGAATTCCATTCCATTCCATTCCTTTCCATTCCACTGCATTCCAATGCATTCCACTGCATTCCATTTCTTTCCATTCCATTGCAATCGATTCTGTTCCGTTCCGTTCCGTTCCGTTCCATTCCTTTCCATTCCATTCCATTGCATTCTACTCGTGTACATTCCATTCCATTCCATTCCATTCCATTCCATTCCATTCCATTCCATTCCATTCCCATTACAGTCCCATTCCATTTCCACTCCCATTCCATTTCCACTCCCATTCCATTTCCACTCCCATTCCATTTCCACTCCCATTCCATTTCCACTCCCATTCCATTTCCACTCCCATTCCATTTCCACTCGCATTCCATTTCCACTCCCATTCCATTTCCATTCCCATTCCATTTCCACTCCCATTCCATTTCCACTCCCATTCCATTTCCATTCCATTCCATTCTAGTCAGGTAGATGCCATTCCATTCCATTCCATTCCATTCCTTTCCATTCCACTGCACTCCATTGCATTCCACTGCATTCCATCCCATTCCATTCCATTGCATTCCATTCTGTTCCGTTCCGTTCCGTTCCGTTCCGTTCCGTTCCGTTCCGTTCCATTCCATTCCATTCCATTCCATTCCATTGCATTCTACTCGGGTACATTCCATTCCATTCCATTCCATTCCATTCCATTCCATTCCATTCCATTCCATTCCATTCCATTCCATTCCATTCCATTCCATTCCATTCCGTTCTACTCGGGTTGATTCCATTCTATTCCATTCCATTCCATTCGATTCCATTCGATTCCAATCGATTCCATTCGATTCCATTCGATTCCATTCCATTCCATTCCATTGAATTCCATTCCATTCCATTCCATTCCATTCCATTCCATTCCATTGAATTCCGTTCCATGGAATTCCATTCCATTCCATTCCATTCCATTGCATTCTACTCGGGTGCATTCCATTCCATTCCATTCCATTCCATTCCATTCCATTCCATTCCATACCATTCCATTCCATTCCATTCCCATTCCATTCAATTCCCATTTCCACTCCCATTCCCATTCCACTCCCATTCCATTTCCACTCCCATTCCATTTCCACTCCCATTCCATTTCCACTCCCATTCCATTTCCACTCCCATTCCATTTCAACTCCCATTCCATTTCCACTCCCATTCCATTTCAATTCCATTCCATTCTAGTCAGGTAGATTCCATTCCATTCCATTCCATTCCATTCCTTTCCATTCCACTGCATTCCATTGCATTCCACTGCATTCCATTCCATTGCATTCCATTGCATTCCATTTTGTTCCGTTCCGTTCCGTTCTGTTCCGTTCCGTTCCGTTCCATTCCATTCCATTCCATTATTTTCTTTCCATTCCATTATTTCCATTCGACTCCATTTCCATTCCATTCCCATTCCACTCCCATTCCATTTCCACTCCCATTCCCATTCCACTCCCATTCCATTTCCACTCCCATTCCATTTCCACTCCCATTCCATTTCCACTCCCATTCCATTTCCACTCCCATTCCATTTCCACTCCCATTCCATTTCCACTCCCATTCCATTTCCACTCCCATTCCATTTCCACTCCCATTCCATTTCCACTCCCATTCCATTTCCACTCCCATTCCATTTCCACTCCCATTCCATTTCCACTCCCATTCCATTTCCATTCCATTCCATTCTAGTCAGGTAGATTCCATTCCATTCCATTCCATTCCATTCCATTCCATTCCTTTCCATTCCACTGCATTCCATTGCATTCCACTGCATTCCATTCCATTCCATTCCATTGCATTCCATTCTGTTCCGTTCCGTTCCGTTCTGTTCCGTTCCGTTCCGTTCCGTTCCATTCCATTCCATTCCATTCCATTCCATTGCATTCTACTCGGGTACATTCCATTCCATTCCATTCCTTTCCATTCCATTCCATTCCATTCCATTCCATTCCATTCCATTCCATTCCATTCCATTCCATTCCATTATTTCCATTCCACTCCATTTCCATTCCATTCCCATTCCACTCCCATTCCATTTCCACTCCCATTCCCATTCCACTCCCATTCCATTTCCACTCCCATTCCATTTCCACTCCCATTCCATTTCCACTCCCATTCCATTTCCACTCCCATTCCATTTCCACTCCCATTCCATTTCCACTCCCATTCCATTTCCACTCCCATTCCATTTCCACTCCCATTCCATTTCCACTCCCATTCCATTTCCACTCCCATTCCATTTCCACTCCCATTCCATTTCCACTCCCATTCCATTTCCACTCCCATTCCATTTCCACTCCCATTCCATTTCCACTCCCATTCCATTTCCATTCCTTTCCATTCTAGTCAGGTATATTCCATTCCATTCCATTCCATTCCATTCCATTCCATTCCACTGCATTCCATTGCATTCCACTGCATTCCATCCCATTCCATTCCATTGCATTCCATTCTGTTCCCTTCCGTTCCGTTCCGTTCCGTTCCGTTCCGTTCCATTCCATTCCATTCCATTCCATTCCGTTCCATTGCATTCTACTCGGGTACATTCCATTCCATTCCATTCTATTCCATTCCATTCCATTCCATTCCATTCCATTCCATTCCATTCCATTCCATTCCATTCCATTCCATTTCATTCCATTGCATTCCATTCCCATTCCATTCAATTCCCATTACCACTGCCATTCCATTTCCACTCCCATTCCATTTCCACTCCCATTCCATTTCCACTCCCATTCCATTTCCACTCCCATTACATTTCCACTCCCATTCCATTTCCACTCTCATTCCATTTCCACACCCATTCCATTTCCACTCCCATTCCATTTCCACTCCCATTCCATTTCCACTCCCATTCCATTTCCACCCCCATTCCATTTCCACTCCCATTCCATTTCCACCCCCATTCCATTTCCAATCCCATTCCATTTCCACTCCCATTCCATTTCCACTCCCATTCCATTTCCACTCCCATTCCATTTCCACTCCCATTCCATTTCCACTCCCATTCCATTTCGACTCCCATTCCATTTCCATTCCATTCCATTCTAGTCAGGTAGATTCCATTCCATTCCATTCCATTCCATTCCATTCCATTCCATTCCACTGCATTCCATTGCATTCCACTGCATTCCATCCCATTCCATTCCATTGCATTCCATTCTGTTCCCTTCCGTTCCGTTCCGTTCCGTTCCGTTCCGTTCCATTCCATTCCATTCCATTCCATTCCATTCCATTGCATTCTACTCGGGTACATTCCATTCCATTCCATTCTATTCCATTCCATTCCATTCCATTCCATTCCATTCCATTCCATTCCATTCCATTTCATTCCATTGCATTCCATTCGCATTCCATTCAATTCCCATTTCCACTCCCATTCCATTTCCACTCCCATTCCATTTCCACTCCCATTCCATTTCCACTCCCATTCCATTTCCACTCCCATTCCATTTCCACTCCCATTCCATTTCCACTCCCATTCCATTTCCACTCCCATTCCATTTCCACTCCCATTCCATTTCCACTCCCATTCCATTTCCACTCCCATTCCATTTCCACTCCCATTCCATTTCCACTCCCATTCCATTTCCACTCCCATTCCATTTCCACTCCCATTCCATTTCCACTCCCATTCCATTTCCACTCCCATTCCATTTCCACTCCCATTCCATTTCCACTCCCATTCCATTTCCACTCCCATTCCATTTCCACTCCCATTCCATTTCCATTCCTTTCCATTCTAGTCAGGTATATTCCATTCCATTCCATTCCATTCCATTCCATTCCATTCCATTCCATTCCACTGCATTCCATTGCATTCCACTGCATTCCATCCCATTCCATTCCATTGCATTCCATTCTGTTCCCTTCCGTTCCGTTCCGTTCCGTTCCGTTCCGTTCCATTCCATTCCATTCCATTCCATTCCGTTCCATTGCATTCTACTCGGGTACATTCCATTCCATTCCATTCTATTCCATTCCATTCCATTCCATTCCATTCCATTCCATTCCATTCCATTCCATTCCATTCCATTCCATTCCATTTCATTCCATTGCATTCCATTCCCATTCCATTCAATTCCCATTACCACTGCCATTCCATTTCCACTCCCATTCCATTTCCACTCCCATTCCATTTCCACTCCCATTCCATTTCCACTCCCATTACATTTCCACTCCCATTCCATTTCCACTCTCATTCCATTTCCACACCCATTGCATTTCCACTCCCATTCCATTTCCACTCCCATTCCATTTCCACTCCCATTCCATTTCCACCCCCATTCCATTTCCACTCCCATTCCATTTCCACCCCCATTCCATTTCCAATCCCATTCCATTTCCACTCCCATTCCATTTCCACTCCCATTCCATTTCCACTCCCATTCCATTTCCACTCCCATTCCATTTCCACTCCCATTCCATTTCCACTCCCATTCCATTTCCATTCCATTCCATTCTAGTCAGGTAGATTCCATTCCATTCCATTCCATTCCATTCCATTCCATTCCATTCCACTGCATTCCATTGCATTCCACTGCATTCCATCCCATTCCATTCCATTGCATTCCATTCTGTTCCCTTCCGTTCCGTTCCGTTCCGTTCCGTTCCGTTCCATTCCATTCCATTCCATTCCATTCCATTCCATTGCATTCTACTCGGGTACATTCCATTCCATTCCATTCTATTCCATTCCATTCCATTCCATTCCATTCCATTCCATTCCATTCCATTCCATTTCATTCCATTGCATTCCATTCGCATTCCATTCAATTCCCATTTCCACTCCCATTCCATTTCCACTCCCATTCCATTTCCACTCCCATTCCATTTCCACTCCCATTCCATTTCCACTCCCATTCCATTTCCACTCCCATTCCATTTCCACTCCCATTCCATTTCCACTCCCATTCCATTTCCACTCCCCTTCCATTACCACTGCCATTCCATTTCCACTCCCATTCCATTTCCACTCCCATTCCATTTCCACTCCCATTCCATTTCCACTCCCATTACATTTCCACTCCCATTCCATTTCCACTCCCATTCCATTTCCACACCCATTCCATTTCCACCCCCATTCCATTTCCACTCCCATTCCATTTCCACTCCCATTCCATTTCCACCCCCATTCCATTTCCACTCCCATTCCATTTCCACCCCCATTCCATTTCCAATCCCATTCCATTTCCACTCCCATTCCATTTCCACTCCCATTCCATTTTCACTCCCATTCCGTTTCCACTCCCATTCCATTTCCACTCCCATTCCATTTCCACTCCCATTCCGTTTCCACTCCCATTCCATTTCCACTCCGATTCCATTTCCACTCCCATTCCATTTCCATTCCATTCCATTCTAGTCAGGTAGATTCCATTCCATTCCATTCCATTCCATTCCATTCCATTCCATTCCATTCCACTGCATTCCATTGCATTCCACTTCATTCCATCCCATTCCATTCCATTGCATTCCATTCTGTTCCGTTCCGTTCCGTTCCGTTCCGTTACGTTCCATTCCATTCCATTCCATTCCATTCCATTGCATTCTACTTGGGTACATTCCATTCCATTCGATTCCATTGAATTCCATTCCACTCCATTCCATTCCATTCGATTCGATTCCATTCGATTCCAATCGATTCCATTCGATTCCATTCGATTCCATTCCATTCCATTCCATTGAATTCCATTCCATTCCATTCCATTCCATTCCATTCCATTCCACTCCATTCCATTCCATTCGATTCCATTGAATTCCATTCCATTCCATTCCATTCCATTCCATTCCATTCCATTCCATTGCATTCCATTCCGTTCTACTCGGGTTGATTCCATTCTATTCCATTACATTCCATTCGATTCCATTCGATTCCAATCGATTCCATTCGATTCCATTCGATTCCATTCCATTCCATTCCATTGAATTCCATTCCATTCCATTCCATTCCATTCCATTCCATTCCATTCCATTCCATTGAATTCTATTCCATTCCATTCCATTCCATTCCGTTCCATTCCACTCCATTCCATTCCACTCCACTCCACACCACTCCACTCCACTCCACTCCACTCCACTACATTCCATTCCATTCCATTCCATTGAATTTCATTGAATTCCATTCCTTTGAATTCCATTCCGTTCCGTTCCGTTCCGTTCCGTTCCATTCCGCTCTACTAGGGTTGATTCCATTCTATTCCATTCCATTCCATTCGATTCCATTCGATTCCATTCGATCTCATTCGATTCCATTCCATTCCATTCCATTCCATTCCATTCCATTCGATTGAATTCCATTCCATTCCATACCATTCCATTGAATTCCGTTCCATTCCATTCCATTCCATTCCATTCCATTCCATTCCGTTCCATTCCATTCCATTCCATTGAATTCCATTCCATTGAATTCCATTCCATTCCATTCCATTCCATTCCATTGAATTCCATTCCGTTCCGTTCCGTTCCATTCCGTTTCGTTGCGTTCCATTCCATTCCGTTCCATTCCATTCCATTCCATTCCATTCCATTCCATTCTACTCGGGTTGATTCCATTGTATTCCATTCCATTCCATTCGAATCCATTCCATTCCATTCCATTCCATTCCATTCCGTTCTATTCTGGTTCATTCCATTCCATTCCTTTCCGTTCCGTTCCGTTCCATTCCATTCTGTTCCATTCCGTTCCATTCCATGCCATTCCATTCCATTCCGTTCTAATCGGGTTGATTCCATTCTATTCCCTTCCATTCCGTTCCGTTCCGTTGCGTTCCGTTCCGTTCCATTCCCTTCCGTTCTACTGGGGTTGATTCCATTCTATTCCATTCCATTCCATTCGATTCCATTCGATTCCATTCGATTCCATTCGATTCCATTCGATTCCATTCGATTCCATTCCATTCCATTCCATTCCATTCCATTCCATTCCATTGAATTCCATTCCATTCCATACCATTCCATTGAATTCCGTCCATTCCATTCCATTCCATTCCATTCCATTCCATTCCATTGAATTCCATTCCATAGAATTCCATTCCATTCCATTCCATTCCATTCCATTCCATTGAATTCCATTCCGTTCCGTTCTGTTCCATTCCGTTCCGTTCCGTTCCATTCCATTCCGTTCCATTCCATTGAATTCCGTTCCATTCCACTGAAATCCATTCCATTCCGTTCCATTCCATTGAATTCCGTTCCTTTCCGTTCCATTGCGTTCCATTCCGTTCCATTCCATTCTACTCAGGTTGACTCCATTCTATTCCATTCCATTCCATTCAATTCCATTCCATTCCATTCCGTTCTACTCGGGTTCATTCCATTCCATTCCGTTCTGTTCCATTCCGTTCCACTCCGTTCTGTTCCATTCCGTTCCATTCAATTCCATTCCATTCCATTCCGTTCTACTCGGTTTGATTCCATTCTATTCCACTCCATTCCGTTCCGTTCCGTTCCGTTCCACTTGGGTTGATTCCATTCCATTCCATTCCATTCCATTCGATTCCATTCGATTCCATTCGATTCCATTCGTTTCCATTCCATTCCATTCGATTCCATTCCATTCCATTCCATTCAATTCCATTGAATTCCATGCCATTCCATTCTATTCCACTCCATTCCATTCCATTGAATTGCATTGAATTCCTTTCCATTGAATTCCATTCCATTCCATTCCACTCCATTGAATTCCATTCCATTCCATAGAATTCCATTCCATTCCATTCCATAGAATTCCGTTCCATTCCATTCCATTCCATTCCATTCCATTCCATTAGATCCCATTCGATTCCTTTCGATTCCATTCGATTCCATTGTATTCCATTCCATTCCATTCCAGTGAATTCCATTCCATTCCATTGAATTCCATTCCATTCCATTGAATTCCATTCCATTCCATTCCATTCCATTCCATTCCATTCCATTCCATTCCATAGAATTCCATTCCATTCCATTTCATTCCATTGAATTCCATTCCATTCCATTCCATTCCGTTCCGTTCCGTTCCGTTCCGTTCCGTTGAATTCCGTTCCGTTCTACTCGGTTTGATTCCATTCTATTCCATTCCATTCCATTAGATTCCATTCGATTCCATTCGATTCCATTCGATTCTATTCGATTCCATTCCATTCCATTGAATTTCATTCCATTCCATTCCATTCCATTCCATTCCATTCCATTCCATTCCATTGAATTCCATTGAATTCCATTCCATTTAATTCCATTCCATTCCATTCCATTCGATTCCATTCCATTCCATTGAATTCCAATCCATTCCATTCCATTCCATTCCATTCCATTCCATTCCGTTCTACTCGGGTTGATTCCATTCTATTCCATTCCATTCCATTCGATTCCATTCCATTCCATTCCATTCCATTCCATTCCATTCCATTCCATTCCATTCCATTCCATTCCGTTCTACTAGGGTTGATTCCATTCTATTCCATTCCATTCCATTCGATTCCATTCCATTCCGATCGATTCCATTCGATTCCATTCGATTCCATTCGATTCCATTCCATTCCATTCCATTGAATTCCATTCCATTCCATTCCATCGAATTCCATTTCATTCCATTCCATTCCATTGAATTCCGTTCCATTCCATTCCATTCCGTTCCGTTCCGTTCCGTTCCGTTCCGTTGCATTCCTTTCCGTTCTACTCGGGTTGATTCCATTCTATTCCATTCCATTCCATTCCATTCCATTCCATTCCATTCCATTCGATTCCATTCCATTCCATTCCATTCCAATCCATTGAAGTCCATTCCATTCCATTCCATTCCATTCCATTCCATTCCATTCCATTCCATTCCATTGAATTCCATTGAATTCCATTCCATTTAATTCCATTCCATTCCATTCCATTCGATTCCATTGAATTCCATTCCACTCCATTCCATTCCATTCGATTCCATTGAATTCCATTCCATTCCATTCCATTCCATTGAATTCCGTTCCATTCCATTCCATTCCATTCCGTTCCATTCCGTTCCATTCCTTTCCATTCCGTTCCATTGCATTGAATTCCGTTCCATTCCTTTGAATTCCGTTCCATTCCGTTCCGTTCCATTCCATTCCGTTCCGTTCCATTCCATTCCATTCCATTCCATTCCATTTCATTCCATTCCATTCCATTCTACTCGGGTTGATTCCATTGTATTCCATTCCATTCCATTCGAATCCATTCCATTCCATTCCATTCCATTCCATTCCATTCCATTCCGTTCCACTCCATTCTGTTCCATTCCGTTCCATTCCATTCCATTCCATTCCATTCCGTTCTAATCGGGTTGATTCCGTTCCATTCCATTCCATTCCGTTCCGTTCCGTTCCGTTCCGTTGCATTCCGTTCCATTCTACTCGGGTTGATTCCATTCTATTCCATTCCATTTCATTCGATTCCATTCGATTCCATTCGATTCCATTCGATTCCTTTCCATTCCATTCCATTGAATTCCATTCCATTCCATTCCATTCCATTCCATTCCATTCCATTCCATTCCATTCCATTCCATTCCATTGAACTCCATTCCATTTAATTCCATTCCATTCCATTCCATTCGATTCCATTGAATTCCATTCCACTCCATTCAATTCCATTCGATTCCATTGAATTCCATTCCATTCCATTCCATTCCATTGAATTCCGTTCCATTCCATTCCATTCCATTCCGTTCCATTCCGTTCCATTCCGTTCCATTCCGTTCCATTCCATTGAATTCCGTTCCATTCCTTTGAATTCCGTTCCATTCCGTTCCATTTCGTTCCATTCCGTTCCGTTCCGTTCCATTCCATTCCATTCCATTCCATTCCATTCCATTCCATTCTACTCGGGTTGATTCCATTGTATTCCATTCCATTCCATTCGAATCCATTCCATTCCATTCCATTCCATTCCATTCCGTTCTACTCGGGTTCATTCCATTCCATTCCTTTCCGTTCCGTTCCGTTCCATTCCATTCTGTTCCATTCCGTTCCATTCCATTCCATTCCATTCCATTCCGTTCTAATCGGGTTGATACCATTCTATTCCATTCCATTCCTTTCCGTTCCGTTCCGTTCCGTTCCGTTCCCTTGCGTTCTACTGGGGTTGATTCCATTCTATTCCATTCCATTCCATTCGATTCCATTCGATTCCATTCGATTCCATTCGATTCCATTCCATTCCATTCCATTGAAATCCATTCCATTCCATTCCATTCCATTCCATTCCATTCCATTCCATTACATTCCATTCCATTGAATTCCATTGAATTCCATTCCATTTAATTCCATTCCATTCCATTCCATTCGATTCCATTGAATTCCATTCCACTCCATTCCATTCCATTCGATTCCATTGAATTCCATTCAATTCCATTCCATTCCATTGAATTCCGTTCCATTCCATTCCATTCCATTCCGTTCCATTCCGTTCCATTCCGTTCCATTCCGTTCCATTCCATTGAATTCCGTTCCATTCCTTTGAATTCCGTTCCATTCCGTTCCGTTCCATTCCATTCCGTTCCATTCCGTTCCATTCCATTCCATTCCATTCCATTCCATTCCATTCCATTCCATTCTACTCGGGTTGATTCCATTGTATTCCATTCCATTCCATTCGAATCCATTCCATTCCATTCCATTCCATTCCGTTCTACTCGGGTTCATTCCATTCCATTCCTTTCCGTTCCGTTCCGTTCCATTCCATTCTGTTCCATTCCGTTCCATACCATTCCATTCCATTCCATTCCATTCCGTTCTAATCGGGTTGATTCCATTCCATTCCATTCCATTCCGTTCCGTTCCGTTCAGTTCCGTTCCGTTCCATTCCGTTGCATTCCGTTCCGTTCTACTGGGGTTGATTCCATTCTATTCCATTCCATTCCATTCGATTCCATTCGATTCCATTCGATTCCATTCGATTCCATTCCATTCCATTCCATTGAATTCCATTCCATTCCATTCCATTCAATTGAATTCCATTCCATTCCATTCGATTCCATTCGATTCCATTCGATTCCATTCGATTCCATTCCGTTCCATTCCATTGAATTCCATTCCATTCCATTCCATTCCATTGAATTCCATTCCATTCCATTCCATTCCATTGAATTCCATTGAATTCCATTCCATTTAATTCCATTCCATTCCATTCCATTCGATTCCATTGAATTCCATTCCACTCCATTCCATTCCATTCCATTCCATTGAATTGCATTCCATTCCATTCCATTCCATTGAATTCCGTTCCATTCCATTCCATTCCATTCCGTTCCATTCCGTTCCATTCCGTTCAATTCCGTTCCATTCCATTGAATTCCGTTCCATTCCTTTGAATTCCGTTCCATTCCGTTCCATTCCGTTCCATTCCGTTCCGTTCCGTTCCATTCCATTCCATTCCTTTCCATTCCATTCCATTCCATTCCATTCCATTCCATTCCATTCTACTCGGGTTGATTCCATTGTATTCCATTCCATTCCATTCGAATCCATTCCATTCCATTCCATTCCATTCCATTCCATTCCGTTCTACTCGGGTTCATTCCATTCCATTCCGTTCCGTTCCGTTCCGTTCCATTCCGTTCTGTTCCATTCCGTTCCATTCAATTCCATTCCATTCCGTTCCGTTCTACTCGGTTTGATTCCATTCTATTCCACTCCATTCCGTTCCGTTCCGTTCCGTTCCGTTCCGTTCAGTTCCGTTCCACTTGGGTTGATTCCATTCTATTCCATTCCATTCCATTCGATTCCATTCGATTCCATTCGATTCCATTCGTTTCCATTCCATTCCATTCGATTCCATTCCATTCCATTCCATTCAATTCCATTGAATTCCATGCCATTCCATTCCATTCCATTCCATTCCATTCCATTCCATTCCATTCCATTGAATTCCATTGAATTCCTTTCCATTGAATTCCATTCCATTCCATTCCATTCCATTCCATTCCATTCCATTCCATTCCATTCCATTGAATTCCATTCCATTCCATTCCATAGAATTCCGTCCCGTTCCATTCCATTCCATTCCATTCCATTCCATTCCATACCATTAGATCCCATTCGATTCCATTCGATTCCATTCGATTCCATTCTATTCCATTCCATTACATTCCATTGAATTCCATTCCATTCCATTCCATTCCATTCCATTCCATTCCATTCAATTGAATTCCATTCCATTCCATTCCATTCCATTCCACTCCATTCCATTCCACTCCACTCCACACCACTCCACTCCACTCCACTCCACCCAACTCCACTCAATTCCATTCCATTCCATTCCATTGGATTTCATTGAATTCCATTCCATTGAATTCCATTCCGTTCCGTTCCTTTCCGTTCCATTCCGTTCCGCTCTACTCGGGTTGATTCCATTCTATTCCATTCCATTCCATTCCATTCCATTCGATTCCATTCGATCTCATTCGATTCCATTCCATTCCATTCCATTCCATTCTATTCTATTGAATTCCATTCCATTCCATTCCATTCCATTCCACTCCGCTAGGCTCCGCTCCGCTCCCTTCCGTTCCTTTCCGTTCCTTTCTCCTCGGGTTCATTCCATTACGTTCTGTTCCGTTCCGTTCCGTTCCGTTCTACTTGGGTTGATTCCATTCTATTCCATTCCATTCCATTCCATTCCATTCCATTCCACTCGGGTTGATCATTCCATTCCTTTCCGTTTCGTTCCGTTCTGTTCCGTTCCGTTCCGTTCTACTCGGGTTGATTCCATTCTATTCCATTCCATTCCATTCCATTCCATGGAATTCCATTCCATTGAATTCCATTCCATTCCATTCCATTCGATTCCATTGAATTCCATTCCACTCCATTCCATTCCATTCGATTCCATTGAATTCCATTCCATTCCATTCCATTCCATTCCATTCCATTCCATTCCATTCCATTCCATTCCATTCCATTCCGTTCTACTCGGGTTGATTCCATTCTATTCCATTCCCTTCCATTCGATTCCATTCGATTCCAATCGATTCCATTCGATTCCATTCGATTCCATTCCATTCCATTCCATTGAATTCCATTCCATTCCATTCCATTCCATTCCATTCCATTCCATTCCATTCCATTCCATTCCATTGAATTCCATTCCATTCCATTCCATTCCATTCCGTTCCATTCCACTCCATTCCATTCCACTCCACTGCACACCACTCCACTCCACTCCACTCCACTCCACTCCATTCCATTCCATTCCATTCCATTGAATTTCATTGAATTCCATTCCATTGAATTCCATTCCGTTCCGTTCCGTTCCGTTCCATTCCGTTCCGCTCTACTCGGGTTGATTCCATTCTATTCCATTCCATTCCATTCGATTCCATTCGATTCCATTCGATCTCATTCGATTCCATTCCATTCCATTCCATTCTATTCTATTGAATTCCATTCCATTCCATTCCGCTCCGCTAGGCTCCGCTCCGCTGCGTTCCGTTCCTTTCCGTTCCTTTCTCCTCGGGTTCATTCCATTCCGTTCCGTTCCATTCCGTTCCGTTCCGTTCCGTTCTACTCGGGTTGATTCCATTCTATTCCATTCCATTCCATTCCATTCCATTCCATTCCACTCGGGTTGATCATTCCATTCCTTTCAGTTTCGTTCCGTTCTGTTCCGTTCCGTTCCGTTCTGCTCGGGTTGATTCCATTCTATTCCATTCCATTCCATTCCATTCCATTCCATTCCATTGAATTCCATTCCATTGAATTCCATTCCATTCCATTCCATTAAATTCGATTCCATTGAATTCCATTCCACTCCATTCCATTCCGTTCGATTCCATTGAATTCCATTCCATTCCATTCCATTCCATTCCATTCCATTCCATTCCATTCCATTCCATTCCATTCCGTTCTACTCGGGTTGATTCCATTCTATTCCATTCCATTCCATTCGATTCCATTCGATTCTAATCGATTCCATTTGATTCCATTCGATTCCATTCCATTCCATTACATTGAATTCCATTCCATTCCATTCCATTCCATTCCATTCCATTCCATTCCATTGAATTCCATTCCATTCCATTCTATTCCATTCCGTTCCATTCCACTCCACTCCATTCCACTCCACTCCACACCACTCCACTCCACTCCACTCCACTCCACTCCATTACATTCCATTCCATTCAATTGAATTTCATTGAATTCCATTCCATTGAATTCCATTCCGTTCCGTTCCGTTCCGTTCCGTTCCGTTCCACTCTACTCAGGTTGATTCCATTCTATTCCATTCCATTCCATTCGATTCCATTCGATTCCATTCGATCTCATTCGATTCGATTCCATTCCATTCCATTCCATTCCATTTCATTCTATTCTATTGAATTCCTTTCCAATCCATTCCATTCCATTCCGCTCTGCTAGGCTCCGCTCCGCTGCGTTCCGTTCCTTTCCGTTCCTTTCTCCTCGGGTTCATTCCATTCCGTTCCGTTCCTTTCCGTTCCGTTCCGTTCCGTTCCGTTCCGTTCTACTCGGGTTGATTCCATTCTATTCCATTCCATTCCATTCCATTCCATTCCATTCCATTCCACTCGGGTTGATCATTCCATTCCGTTCCGTTTCGTTCCTTTCCGTTCCGTTCCGTTCCGTTCTACTCGGGTTGATTCCATTCTATTCCATTCCATTCCATTCCATTGAATTCCATTGAATTCCATTCCATTGAATTCCATTCCATTCCATTCCATTGAATTCCTTTCCATTCCATTCCATTCCATTCCATTCCATTCCATTCCATTGAATTCCAGTTCATTCCATTCCATTCCATTGAATTCCGTTCCATTCCATTCCATTCCGTTCCGTTCCGTTCCGTTCCGTTCCGTTGCATTCCGTTCCGTTCTACTCGGGTTGATTCCATTGAATTCCATTCCATTCCATTCGATTCCATTCGATTCCATTCGATTCCATTAGATTCCATTCCATTCCATTACATTGAATTCCATTCCATTCCATTCCATTCCATTCCATTCCATTCCATTCCATTCCATTGAATTCCATTGAATTCCATTCCATTTAATTCCATTCCATTCCATTCCATTCGATTCCATTGAATTCCATTCCACTCCATTCCATTCCATTCGATTCCATTGAATTCCATTCCATTCCATTCCATTCCATTGAATTCCATTCCATTCCATTCCATTCCATTCCGTTCCATCCCGTTCCATTCCGTTCCATTCCGTTCCATTCCACTGAATTCCGTTCCATTCCTTTGAATTCCGTTCCATTCCATTCTGTTCCGTTCCATTCCGTTCCGTTCCGTTCCATTCCATTCCATTCCATTCCATTCCATTCCATTCCATTCCATTCCATTCCATTCTACTCGGGTTGATTCCATTGTATTCCATTCCATTCCATTCGAATCCATTCCATTCCAATCCATTCCATTCCATTCCGTTCTACTCGGGTTCATTCCATTCCATTCCTTTCCGTTCCGTTCCGTTCCATTCCATTCTGTTCCATTCCGTTCCATTCCATTAAATTCCATTCCATTCCGTTCTAATCGGGTTGATTCCATTCTATTCCCTTCCATTCCGTTCCGTTCCGTTCCGTTCCGTTCCGTTCCGTTACATTCCGTTCCGTTCTACTCGGGTTGATTCCATTCTATTCCATTCCATTCCATTCGATTCCATTCGATTCCATTCGATTCCATTAGATTCCATTCCATTCCATTACATTGAATTCCATTCCATTCCATTCCATTCCATTCCATTCCATTCCATTCCATTGTATTCCATTGAATTCCATTCCATTTAATTCCATTCCATTCCATTCCATTCGATTCCATTGAATTCCATTCCACTCCATTCCATTCCATTCGATTCCATTGAATTCCATTCCATTCCATTCCATTCCATTGAATTCCATTCCATTCCATTCCATTCCATTCCGTTCCATTCCGTTCCATTCCGTTCCATTCCGTTCCATTCCATTGAATTCCGTTCCATTCCTTTGAATTCCGTTCCATTCCATTCTGTTCCGTTCCATTCCGTTCCGTTCCGTTCCATTCCATTCCATTCCATTCCATTCCATTCCATTCCATTCCATTCCATTCCATTCCATTCCATTCCATTCTACTCGGGTTGATTCCATTGTATTCAATTCCATTCCATTCGAATCCATTCCATTCCAATCCATTCCATTCCATTCCGTTCTACTCGGGTTCATTCCATTCCATTCCTTTCCGTTCCGTTCCGTTCCATTCCATTCTGTTCCATTCCGTTCCATTCCATTAAATTCCATTCCATTCCGTTCTAATCGGGTTGATTCCATTCTATTCCCTTCCATTCCGTTCCGTTCCATTCCGTTCCGTTCCGTTCCGTTCCCTTCCGTTCTACTGGGGTTGATTCCATTCTATGCCATTCCATTCCATTCGATTCCATTCGATTCCATTCGATTCCATTCGATTCCATTCGATTCCATTCCATTCCATTCCATTCCATTCCATTCCATTCCATTCCATTCCATTGAATTCCATTCCATTCCATACCATTCCATTGAATTCCGTTCCATTCCATTCCATTCGATTCCATTCCATTCAATTCCGTTCCATTCCATTCCATTCCATTCCGTTCCATTCCATTCCATTCCATTGAATTCCATTCCATGGAATTCCTTTCCATTCCATTCCATTCCATTCCATTCCATTCCATTCCATTCCATTCCATTCCGTTCTACTCGGGTTCATTCCATTCCTTTCCGTTCCGTTCCGTTCCATTCCATTCCATTGAATTCCATTCCATTCCATAGAATTCCGTTCCGTTCCATTCCATTCCATTCCATTCCATTAGATCCCATTCGATTCCATTCGATTCCATTCGATTCCATTCTATTCCATTCCATTCCATTCCATTGAATTCCATTCCATTCCATTCCATTCCATTCCATTCCATTCCATTCCATTCCATTCCATTGAATTCCATTCCATTCCATTCCATTTCATTCCATTCCATTTCATTCCATTCCGTTCTACTCGGGGTGATTCCATTCTATTCCATTCCATTCCATTCGATTCCATTCCATTCCAATCGATTCCATTCGATTCCATTCGATTCCATTCGATTCCATTCCATTCCATTCCATTTAATTCCATTCCGTTCCGTTCCGTTCCATTTCGTTCCGTTCCGTTCCATTCCATTCCGTTCCATTCCATTGAATTCCGTTCCATTCCACTGAAATCCATTCCATTCCGTTCCATTCCATTGAATTCCGTTCCTTTCCGTTCCATTGCGTTCCATTCCGTTCCATTCCATTCTACTCAGGTTGACTCCATTCTATTCCATTCCATTCCATTCAATTCCATTCCATTCCATTCCGTTCTACTCGGGTTCATTCCATTCCATTCCGTTCTGTTCCATTCCGTTCCACTCCGTTCTGTTCCATTCCGTTCCATTCAATTCCATTCCATTCCATTCCGTTCTACTCGGTTTGATTCCATTCTATTCCACTCCATTCCGTTCCGTTCCGTTCCGTTCCGTTCCGTTCCACTTGGGTTGATTCCATTCTATTCCATTCCATTCCATTCGATTCCATTCGATTCCATTCGATTCCATTCGTTTCCATTCCATTCCATTCGATTCCATTCCATTCCATTCCATTCAATTCCATTGAATTCCATGCCATTCCATTCTATTCCACTCCATTCCATTCCATTGAATTGCATTGAATTCCTTTCCATTGAATTCCATTCCATTCCATTCCACTCCATTGAATTCCATTCCATTCCATAGAATTCCATTCCATTCCATTCCATAGAATTCCGTTCCATTCCATTCCATTCCATTCCATTCCATTCCATTAGATCCCGTTCGATTCCTTTCGATTCCATTCGATTCCATTGTATTCCATTCCATTCCATTCCAGTGAATTCCATTCCATTCAATTGAATTCCATTCCATTCCATGGAATTCCATTCCATTCCATTCCATTCCATTCCATTCCATTCCATTCCATTCCATTCCATTCCATTCCATTCCATTCCATAGAATTCCATTCCATTCCATTCCATTCCATTGAATTTCGTTCCATTCCATTCCATTCCGTTCCGTTCCGTTCCGTTCCGTTCCGTTGCGTTCCGTTCCGTTCTACTCGGTTTGATTCCATTCTATTCCATTCCATTCCATTCGATTCCATTCGATTCCATTCGATTCCATTAGATTCCATTCCATTCCATTACATTGAATTCCATTCCATTCCATTCCATTCCATTCCATTCCATTCCATTCCATTCCATTGAATTCCATTGAATTCCATTCCATTTAATTCCATTCCATTCCATTCCATTCGATTCCATTGAATTCCATTCCACTCCATTCCATTCCATTCGATTCCATTGAATTCCATTCCATTCCATTCCATTCCATTGAATTCCATTCCATTCCATTCCATTCCATTCCGTTCCATCCCGTTCCATTCCGTTCCATTCCGTTCCATTCCACTGAATTCCGTTCCATTCCTTTGAATTCCGTTCCATTCCATTCTGTTCCGTTCCATTCCGTTCCGTTCCGTTCCATTCCATTCCATTCCATTCCATTCCATTCCATTCCATTCCATTCCATTCCATTCCATTCTACTCGGGTTGATTCCATTGTATTCCATTCCATTCCATTCGAATCCATTCCATTCCAATCCATTCCATTCCATTCCGTTCTACTCGGGTTCATTCCATTCCATTCCTTTCCGTTCCGTTCCGTTCCATTCCATTCTGTTCCATTCCGTTCCATTCCATTAAATTCCATTCCATTCCGTTCTAATCGGGTTGATTCCATTCTATTCCCTTCCATTCCGTTCCGTTCCGTTCCGTTCCGTTCCGTTCCGTTGCATTCCGTTCCGTTCTACTCGGGTTGATTCCATTCTATTCCATTCCATTCCATTCGATTCCATTCGATTCCATTCGATTCCATTAGATTCCATTCCATTCCATTACATTGAATTCCATTCCATTCCATTCCATTCCATTCCATTCCATTCCATTCCATTGTATTCCATTGAATTCCATTCCATTTAATTCCATTCCATTCCATTCCATTCGATTCCATTGAATTCCATTCCACTCCATTCCATTCCATTCGATTCCATTGAATTCCATTCCATTCCATTCCATTCCATTGAATTCCATTCCATTCCATTCCATTCCATACCGTTCCATTCCGTTCCATTCCGTTCCATTCCGTTCCATTCCATTGAATTCCGTTCCATTCCTTTGAATTCCGTTCCATTCCATTCTGTTCCGTTCCATTCCGTTCCGTTCCGTTCCATTCCATTCCATTCCATTCCATTCCATTCCATTCCATTCCATTCCATTCCATTCCATTCCATTCTACTCGGGTTGATTCCATTGTATTCAATTCCATTCCATTCGAATCCATTCCATTCCAATCCATTCCATTCCATTCCGTTCTACTCGGGTTCATTCCATTCCATTCCTTTCCGTTCCGTTCCGTTCCATTCCATTCTGTTCCATTCCGTTCCATTCCATTAAATTCCATTCCATTCCGTTCTAATCGGGTTGATTCCATTCTATTCCCTTCCATTCCGTTCCGTTCCATTCCGTTCCGTTCCGTTCCGTTCCCTTCCGTTCTACTGGGGTTGATTCCATTCTATGCCATTCCATTCCATTCGATTCCATTCGATTCCATTCGATTCCATTCGATTCCATTCGATTCCATTCCATTCCATTCCATTCCATTCCATTCCATTCCATTCCATTCCATTCCATGGAATTCCTTTCCATTCCATTCCATTCCATTCCATTCCATTCCATTCCATTCCATTCCATTCCGTTCTACTCGGGTTCATTCCATTCCATTCCGTTCCGTTCCGTTCCATTCCATTCCATTGAATTCCATTCCATTCCATAGAATTCCGTTCCGTTCCATTCCATTCCATTCCATTCCATTAGATCCCATTCGATTCCATTCGATTCCATTCGATTCCATTCTATTCCATTCCATTCCATTCCATTGAATTCCATTCCATTCCATTCCATTCCATTCCATTCCATTCCATTCCATTCCATTCCATTCCATTGAATTCCATTCCATTCCATTCCATTTCATTCCATTCCATTTCATTCCATTCCGTTCTACTCGGGGTGATTCCATTCTATTCCATTCCATTCCATTCGATTCCATTCCATTCCAATCGATTCCATTCGATTCCATTCGATTCCATTCGATTCCATTCCATTCCATTCCATTTAATTCCATTCCGTTCCGTTCCGTTCCATTTCGTTCCGTTCCGTTCCATTCCATTCCGTTCCATTCCATTGAATTCCGTTCCATTCCACTGAAATCCATTCCATTCCGTTCCATTCCATTGAATTCCGTTCCTTTCCGTTCCATTGCGTTCCATTCCGTTCCATTCCATTCTACTCAGGTTGACTCCATTCTATTCCATTCCATTCCATTCAATTCCATTCCATTCCATTCCGTTCTACTCGGGTTCATTCCATTCCATTCCGTTCTGTTCCATTCCGTTCCACTCCGTTCTGTTCCATTCCGTTCCATTCAATTCCATTCCATTCCATTCCGTTCTACTCGGTTTGATTCCATTCTATTCCACTCCATTCCGTTCCGTTCCGTTCCGTTCCGTTCCGTTCCACTTGGGTTGATTCCATTCTATTCCATTCCATTCCATTCGATTCCATTCGATTCCATTCGATTCCATTCGTTTCCATTCCATTCCATTCGATTCCATTCCATTCCATTCCATTCAATTCCATTGAATTCCATGCCATTCCATTCTATTCCACTCCATTCCATTCCATTGAATTGCATTGAATTCCTTTCCATTGAATTCCATTCCATTCCATTCCACTCCATTGAATTCCATTCCATTCCATAGAATTCCATTCCATTCCATTCCATAGAATTCCGTTCCATTCCATTCCATTCCATTCCATTCCATTAGATCCCGTTCGATTCCTTTCGATTCCATTCGATTCCATTGTATTCCATTCCATTCCATTCCAGTGAATTCCATTCCATTCAATTGAATTCCATTCCATTCCATTGAATTCCATTCCATTCCATTCCATTCCATTCCATTCCATTCCATTCCATTCCATTCCATAGAATTCCATTCCATTCCATTCCATTCCATTGAATTTCGTTCCATTCCATTCCATTCCGTTCCGTTCCGTTCCGTTCCGTTCCGTTGCGTTCCGTTCCGTTCTACTCGGTTTGATTCCATTCTATTCCATTCCATTCCATTAGATTCCATTCGATTCCATTCGATTCCATTCGATTCTATTCGATTCCATTCCATTCCATTGAATTTCATTCCATTCCATTCCATTCAATACCATTCCATTCCATTCCATTCCATTGAATTCCATTGAATTCCATTCCATTTAATTCCATTCCATTCCATTCCATTCGATTCCATTCCATTCCATTGAATTCCAATCCATTCCATTCCATTCCATTCCATTCCATTCCGTTCTACTCGGGTTGATTCCATTCTATTCCATTCCATTCCATTCGATTCCATTCCATTCCATTCCATTCCATTCCATTCCATTCCATTCCATTCCATTCCATTGAATTCCATTCCATTCCATTCCATTCCATTCCATTCCATTCCATTCCATTCCATTCCGTTCTACTAGGGTTGATTCCATTCTATTCCATTCCGTTCCATTCGATTCCATTCCATTCCGATCGATTCCATTCGATTCCATTCGATTCCATTCGATTCCATTCCATTCCATTCCATTGAATTCCATTCCATTCCATTCCATTCCATTCCATTGAATTCCATTTCATTCCATTCCATTCCATTGAATTCCGTTCCATTCCATTCCATTCCGTTCCTTTCCGTTCCGTTCCGTTCCGTTCCGTTCCGTTGCATTCCTTTCCGTTCTACTCGGGTTGATTCCATTCTATTCCATTCCATTCCGTTCCATTCCATTCGATTGCATTCGATTCCATTCTATTCCATTCCATTCCAATCCATTGAAGTCCATTCCATTCCATTCCATTCCATTCCATTCCATTCCATTCCATTCCATTGAATTCCATTCCATTTAATTCCATTCCATTCCATTCCATTCGATTCCATTGAATTCCATTCCAATCCATTCCATTCCATTCGATTCCATTGAATTCCATTCCATTCCATTCCATTCCATTGAATTCCGTTCCATTCCATTCCATTCCATTCCGTTCCATTCCGTTCCATTCCGTTCCATTCCGTTCCATTGCATTGAATTCCGTTCCATTCCTTTGAATTCCGTTCCATTCCGTTCCGTTCCATTCCATTCCGTTCCGTTCCATTCCATTCCATTCCATTCCATTCCATTCCATTCCATTCCATTCCATTCTACTCGGGTTGATTCCATTGTATTCCATTCCATTCCATTTGAATCCATTCCATTCCATTCCATTCCATTCCATTCCGTTCCACTCCATTCTGTTCCATTCCGTTCCATTCCATTCCATTCCATTCCATTCCATTCCGTTCTAATCGGGTTGACTCCGTTCCATTCCATTCCATTCCGTTCCGTTCCGTTCCGTTCCGTTCCGTTGCATTCCGTTCCATTCTACTCGGGTTGATTCCATTCTATTCCATTCCATTTCATTCGATTCCATTCGATTCCATTCGATTCCATTCGATTCCTTTCCATTCCATTCCATTGAATTCCATTCCATTCCATTCCATTCCATTCCATTCCATTCCATTCCATTCCATTCCATTGAATTCCATCGAACTGCATTCCATTTAATTCCATTCCATTCCATTCCATTCGATTCCATTGAATTCCATTCGACTCCATTCCATTCCATTCGCTTCCATTGAATTCCATTCCATTCCATTCCATTCCATTGAATTCCGTTCCATTCCATTCCATTCCATTCCGTTCCATTCCGTTCCATTCCGTTCCATTCCGTTCCATTCCATTGAATTCCGTTCCATTCCTTTGAATTCCGTTCCATTCCGTTCCATTTCGTTCCATTCCGTTCCGTTCCGTTCCATTCCATTCCATTCCATTCCATTCCATTCCATTCCATTCTACTCGGGTTGATTCCATTGTATTCCATTCCATTCCATTCGAATCCATTCCATTCCATTCCATTCCATTCCATTCCGTTCTACTCGGGTTCATTCCATTCCATTCCTTTCCGTTCCGTTCCATTCCATGCTGTTCCATTCCGTTCCATTCCATTCCATTCCATTCCATTCCGTTCTAATCGGGTTGCTACCATTCTATTCCATTCCATTCCGTTCCGTTCCGTTCCGTTCCGTTCCGTTCCCTTGCGTTCTACTGGGGTTGATTCCATTCTATTCCATTCCATTCCATTCGATTCCATTCGATTCCATTCGATTCCATTCGATTCCATTCCATTCCATTCCATTGAAATCCATTCCATTCCATTCCATTCCATTCCATTCCATTCCATTACATTCCATTCCATTGAATTCCATTGAATTCCATTCCATTTAATTCCATTCCATTCCATTCCATTCGATTCCATTGAATTCCATTCCACTCCATTCCATTCCATTCGATTCCATTGAATTCCATTCAATTCCATTCCATTCCATTGAATTCCGTTCCATTCCATTCCATTCCATTCCGTTCCATTCCGTTCCATTCCGTTCCATTCCGTTCCATTCCATTGAATTCTGTTCCATTCCTTTGAATTCCGTTCCATTCCGTTCCGTTCCTTTCCATTCCGTTCCATTCCGTTCCATTCCATTCCATTCCATTCCATTCCATTCCATTCCATTCCATTCTACTCGGGTTGATTCCATTGTATTCCATTCCATTCCATTCGAATCCATTCCATTCCATTCCGTTCCATTCCATTCTACTCGGGTTCATTCCATTCCATTCCTTTCCGTTCCGTTCCGTTCCATTCCATTCTGTTCCATTCCGTTCCATTCCATTCCATTCCATTCCATTCCATTCCGTTCTTATCGGGTTGATTCCATTCCATTCCATTCCATTCCGTTCCGTTCCGTTCAGTTCCGTTCCGTTCCGTTCCATTGCATTCCGTTCCGTTCTACTCGGGTTGATTCCATTCTATTCCATTCCATTCCATTCGATTCCATTCGATTCCATTCGATTCCATTCGATTCCATTCCATTCCATTCCATTGAATTCCATTCCATTCCATTCCATTCCATTCCATTGCATTCCATTCCTTTCCATTCCATTCCATTGAATTCCATTGAATTCCATTCCATTTAATTCCATTCCATTCCATTCCATTCGATTCCATTGAATTCCATTCCACTCCATTCCATTCCATTCCATTCCATTGAATTCCATTCCATTCCATTCCATTCCATTGAATTCCGTTCCATTCCATTCCATTCCATTCCGTTCCATTCCGTTCCATTCCGTTCAATTCCGTTCCATTCCATTGAATTCCGTTCCATTCCTTTGAATTCCGTTCCATTCCGTTCCATTCCGTTCCATTCCGTTCCGTTCCGTTCCATTCCATTCCATTCCTTTCCATTCCATTCCATTCCATTCCATTCCATTCCTTTCCATTCCATTCTACTCGGGTTGATTCCATTGTATTCCATTCCATTCCATTCGAATCCATTCCATTCCATTCCATTCCATTCCATTCCATTCCGTTCTACTCGGGTTCATTCCATTCCATTCCGTTCCGTTCCGTTCCATTCCATTCCGTTCTGTTCCATTCCGTTCCATTCAATTCCATTCCATTCCGTTCCGTTCTACTCGGTTTGATTCCATTCTACTCCACTCCATTCCGTTCCGTTCCGTTCCCTTCCGTTCCGTTCAGTTCCGTTCCACTTGGGTTGATTCCATTCTATTCCATTCCATTCCATTCGATTCCATTCGATTCCATTCGATTCCATTCGTTTCCATTCCATTCTATTCGATTCCATTCCATTCCATTCCATTCAATTCCATTGAATTCCATGCCATTCCATTCCATTCCATTCCATTCCATTCCATTCTATTCTATTGAATTCCATTCCATTCCATTCCATTCCATTCCGCTCCGCTAGGCTCCGCTCCGCTCCCTTCCGTTCCTTTCCGTTCCTTTCTCCTCGGGTTCATTCCATTCCGTTCTGTTCCGTTCCGTTCCGTTCCGTTCTACTTGGGTTGATTCCATTCTATTCCATTCCATTCCATTCCATTCCATTCCATTCCACTCGGGTTGATCATTCCATTCCTTTCCGTTTCGTTCCGTTCTGTTCCGTTCCGTTCCGTTCTACTCGGGTTGATTCCATTCTATTCCATTCCATTGAATTCCATTCCATGGAATTCCATTCCATTGAATTCCATTCCATTCCATTCCATTCGATTATATTGAATTCTATTCCACTCCATTCCATTCCATTCGATTCCATTGAATTCCATTCCATTCCATTCCATTCTATTCCATTCCATTCCATTCCATTCCATTCCATTCCATTCCATTCCGTTCTACTCGGGTTGATTCCATTCTATTCCATTCCCTTCCATTCGATTCCATTCGATTCCAATCGATTCCATTCGATTCCATTCGATTCCATTCCATTCCATTCCATTGAATTCCATTCCATTCCATTCCATTCCATTCCATTCCATTCCATTGAATTCCATTCCATTCCATTCCATTCCATTCCGTTCCATTCCACTCCATTCCATTCCACTCCACTGCACACCACTGCACTCCACTCCACTCCACTCCACTCCATTCCATTCCATTCCATTCCATTGAATTTCATTGAATTCCATTCCATTGAATTCCATTCCGTTCCGTTCCGTTCCGTTCCATTCCGTTCCGCTCTACTCGGGTTGATTCCATTCTATTCCATTCCATTCCATTCGATTCCATTCGATTCCATTCGATCTCATTCGATTCCATTCCATTCCATTCCATTCTATTCTATTAAATTCCATTCCATTCCATTCCATTCCATTCCGCTCCGCTAGGCTCCGCTCCGCTGCGTTCCGTTCCTTTCCGTTCCTTTCTCCTCGGGTTCATTCCATTCCGTTCCGTTCCATTCCGTTCCGTTCCGTTCCGTTCTACTCGGGTTGATTCCATTCTATTCCATTCCATTCCATTCCATTCCATTCCATTCCACTCGGGTTGATCATTCCATTCCTTTCCGTTTCGTTCCGTTCTGTTCCGTTCCGTTCCGTTCTGCTCGGGTTGATTCCATTCTATTCCATTCCATTCCATTCCATTCCATTCCATTCCATTCCATTGAATTCCATTCCATTGAATTCCATTCCATTCCATTCCATTAAATTCGATTCCATTGAATTCCATTCCACTCCATTCCATTCCGTTCGATTCCATTGAATTCCATTCCATTCCATTCCATTCCATTCCATTCCATTCCATTCCATTCCATTCCATTCCATTCTACTCGGGTTGATTCCATTCTATTCCATTCCATTCCATTCGATTCCATTCGATTCCAATCGATTCCATTCGATTCCATTCGATTCCATTCCATTCCATTACATTGAATTCCATTCCATTCCATTCCATTCCATTCCATTCCATTCCATTCCATTCCATTCCATTGAATTCCATTCCATTCCATTCTATTCCATTCCGTTCCATTCCACTCCACTCCATTCCACTCCACTCCACACCACTCCACTCCACTCCACTCCACTCCACTCCATTACATTCCATTCCATTCAATTGAATTTCATTGAATTCCATTCCATTGAATTCCATTCCGTTCCGTTCCGTTCCGTTCCGTTCCGTTCCGCTCTACTCAGGTTGATTCCATTCTATTCCATTCCATTCCATTCGATTCCATTCGATTCCATTCGATCTCATTCGATTCGATTCCATTCCATTCCATTCCATTCCATTTCATTCTATTCTATTGAATTCCTTTCCAATCCATTCCATTCCATTCCGCTCTGCTAGGCTCCGCTCCGCTGCGTTCCGTTCCTTTCCGTTCCTTTCTCCTCGGGTTCATTCCATTCCGTTCCGTTCCTTTCCGTTCCGTTCCGTTCCGTTCCGTTCCGTTCTACTCGGGTTGATTCCATTCTATTCCATTCCATTCCATTCCATTCCATTCCATTCCATTCCATTCCACTCGGGTTGATCATTCCATTCCGTTCCGTTTCGTTCCGTTCCGTTCCGTTCCGTTCCGTTCTACTCGGGTTGATTCCATTCTATTCCATTCCATTCCATTCCATTGAATTCCATTGAATTCCATTCCATTGAATTCCATTCCATTCCATTCCATTGAATTCCATTCCATTCCATTCCATTCCATTCCATTGAATTCCATTCCATTCCATTCCATTCCATTCCATTCCATTCCATTCCATTGAATTCCATTTCATTCCATTCCATTCCATTGAATTCCGTTCCATTCCATTCCATTCCGTTCCGTTCCGTTCCGTTCCGTTCCGTTCCGTTGCATTCCGTTCCGTTCTACTCGGGTTGATTCCATTGAATTCCATTCCATTCCATTCGATTCCATTCGATTCCATTCGATTCCATTAGATTCCATTCCATTCCATTACATTGAATTCCATTCCATTCCATTCCATTCCATTCCATTCCATTCCATTCCATTCCATTGAATTCCATTGAATTCCATTCCATTTAATTCCATTCCATTCCATTCCATTCGATTCCATTGAATTCCATTCCACTCCATTCCATTCCATTCGATTCCATTGAATTCCATTCCATTCCATTCCATTCCATTGAATTCCATTCCATTCCATTCCATTCCTTTCCGTTCCATCCCGTTCCATTCCGTTCCATTCCGTTCCATTCCATTGAATTCCGTTCCATTCCTTTGAATTCCGTTCCATTCCATTCTGTTCCGTTCCATTCCGTTCCGTTCCGTTCCATTCCATTCCATTCCATTCCATTCCATTCCATTCCATTCCATTCCATTCCATTCCATTCCATTCCATTCTACTCGGGTTGATTCCATTGTATTCCATTCCATTCCATTCGAATCCATTCCATTCCAATCCATTCCATTCCATTCCGTTCTACTCGGGTTCATTCCATTCCATTCCTTTCCGTTCCGTTCCGTTCCATTCCATTCTGTTCCATTCCGTTCCATTCCATTAAATTCCATTCCATTCCGTTCTAATCGGGTTGATTCCATTCTATTCCCTTCCATTCCGTTCCGTTCCGTTCCGCTCCGTTCCGTTCCGTTGCATTCCGTTCCGTTCTACTCGGGTTGATTCCATTCTATTCCATTCCATTCCATTCGATTCCATTCGATTCCATTCGATTCCATTAGATTCCATTCCATTCCATTACATTGAATTAGATTGCATTCCATTCCATTCCATTCCATTCGATTCCATTGAATTCCATTCCATTCCATTCCATTCCATTGAATTCCATTCCATTCCATTCCATTCCATTCCATTCCGTTCCATCCCGTTCCATTCCGTTCCATTCCGTTCCATTCCATTGAATTCCGTTCCATTCCTTTGAATTCCGTTCCATTCCATTCTGTTCCGTTCCATTCCGTTCCGTTCCGTTCCATTCCATTCCATTCCATTCCATTCCATTCCATTCCATTCTACTCGGGTTGATTCCATTGTATTCCATTCCATTCCATTCGAATCCATTCCATTCCAATCCATTCCATTCCATTCCGTTCTACTCGGGTTCATTCCATTCCATTCCTTTCCGTTCCGTTCCTTTCCATTCCATTCTGTTCCATTCCGTTCCATTCCATTAAATTCCATTCCATTCCGTTCTAATCCGGTTGATTCCATTCTATTCCCTTCCATTCCGTTCCGTTCCGTTCCGCTCCGTTCCGTTCCGTTGCATTCCGTTCCGTTCTACTCGGGTTGATTCCATTCTATTCCATTCCATTCCATTCGATTCCATTCGATTCCATTCGATTCCATTAGATTCCATTCCATTCCATTACATTGAATTCCATTCCATTCCATTCCATTCCATTCCATTCGATTCCATTGAATTCCATTCCATTCCATTCCATTCCATTGAATTCCATTCCATTCCATTCCAATCCATTCCGTTCCATTCCGTTCCATTCCGTTCCATTCCATTGAATTCCGTTCCATTCGTTTGAATTCCGTTCCATTCCATTCTGTTCCGTTCCATTCCGTTGCGTTCCGTTCCATTCCATTCCATTCCATTCCATTCCATTCCATTCCATTCCATTCCATTCTACTCGGGTTGATTCCATTGTATTCAATTCCATTCCATTCGAATCCCTTCCATTCCAATCCATTCCATTCCATTCCGTTCTACTCGGGTTCATTCCATTCCATTCCTTTCCGTTCCGTTCCGTTCCATTCCATTCTGTTCCATTCCGTTCCATTCCATTAAATTCCATTCCATTCCGTTCTAATCGGGTTGATTCCATTCTATTCCCTTCCATTCCGTTCCGTTCCGTTCCGTTCCGTTCCGTTCCCTTCCGTTCTACTGGGGTTGATTCCATTCTATGCCATTCCATTCCATTCGATTCCATTCGATTCCATTCGATTCCATTCGATTCCATTGGATTCCATTCCATTCCATTCCATTCCATTCCATTCCATTCCATTCCATTCCATTGAATTCCATTCCATTCCATACCATTCCATTGAATTCCGTTCCATTCCATTCCATTCCATTCCATTCCATTCAATTCCGTTCCATTCCATTCCATTCCATTCCGTTCCATTCCATTCCATTCCATTGAATTCCATTCCATTGAATTCCATTCCATTCCATTCCATTCCATTCCATTCCATTCCATTCCATTCCATTCCGTTCTACTCGGGTTCATTCCATTCCATTCCGTTCCGTTCCGTTCCATTCCATTCCATTGAATTCCATTCCATTCCATAGAATTCCGTTCCGTTCCATTCCATTCCATTCCATTCCATTCCATTAGATCCCATTCGATTCCATTCGATTCCATTCGATTCCATTCTATTCCATTCCATTCCATTCCATTGAATTCCATTCCATTCCATTCCATTCCATTCCATTCCATTCCATTCCATTCCATTCCATTGAATTCCATTCCATTCCATTCCATTCCATTCCATTGAATTCCATTCCATTCCATTCCATTTCATTCCATTCCATTTCATTCCATTCCGTTCTACTCGGGGTGATTCCATTCTATTCCATTCCATTCCATTCGATTCCATTCCATTCCAATCGATTCCATTCGATTCCATTCGATTCCATTCGATTCCATTCCATTCCATTCCATTGAATTCCATTCCATTCCATTCCATTCCATTCCATTCCATTCCATGGAATTCCATTCCATTCCATTCCGTTCCATTCCATTCCATTGAATTCCATTCCATTCCGTTGAATTCCATTCCATTCCATTCCATTCCATTGAATTCCGTTCCATTCCATTCCGTTCCGTTCCGTTCCATTCCGTTCCATTCCGTTGTGTTCCGTTCCGTTCTACTCGGTTGATTCCATTCTATTCCATTCCATTCCCTTCCATTCCATTCGATTCCATTCGATTCCATTCGATACCATTCCATTCCATTCCATTGAATTCCATTCCATTCCATTCCATTCAATTCCATTCCATTCCATTCCATTCCATTCCATTCCATTCCATTCCATTGAATTCCATTCCATTCCATTCCATTCCATTCCATTCCATTCCATTCCATTCCACTCCATTCCATTCCACTCCACTCCACTCCACTCCACTCCAATTCCCTCCACTCCACTCCATTCCATTCCATTCCATTCCATTGAATTCCATTGAATTAAATTCCATTCCATTCAATTCCATTCCATTCCATTCCATTCCATTCCATTCCATTCCATTCCATTCCATTCCATTCCATTCCATTCCGTTCTACTCGGGTTGATTCCATTCTATTCCATTCCATTCCATTCGATTCCATTCCATTCCAATCGTTTCCATTCGATTCCATTCGATTCCATTCGATTCCATTCCATTCGATTCCATTCGATTCCATTAGATTCCAATCGATTCCATTCCATTCCATTCCATTCTACTCCACTGAATTCCATTCCATTCCATTCCATTCCATTCCATTCCATTGAATTCCATTGAATTCCATTCCATTCCATTCCATTCCATTCCATTCCACTCCACTCCACTCCACTCCACTCCACTCCACTGCACTCCACTCCACTCCATTCCATTCCATTCCATTCCATTGAATTCCATTGAATTAGATTCCATTGAATTCCATTCCGTTCCGTTCCGTTCCATTCCGTTCCGTTCGGCTCTACTCGGGTTGATTCCATTCTATTCCATTCCATTCCATTCCATTCCATTAGATCCCATTCGATTCCACTCGATTCCATTCGATTCCATTCGATTCCATTCGATTCCATTCCATTCCATTCCATTCTATTCCATTGAATTCCATTCCATTCTATTCCATTCCATTCCATTCCATTCCATTCCATTCCATTGAATTCCATTCCATTCCATTCCATTCCATTCCATTCCACTCCACTCCACTCCACTCCACTCCACTCCACTCCACTCCACTCCATTCCATTCCATTCCATTCCATTGAATTCCATTGAATTCCATTCCATTGAATTCCATTCCGTTCCGTTCCGTTCCGTTCCGTTCCGCTCTCCTCGGGTTGATTCCATTCTATTCCATTCCATTCCATTCGATTCCATACGATTCCATTCGATTGCATTCGATTCCATTCCATTCCATTCCATTCCATTCCACTCCATTCCATTCCACTCCACTCCACTCCACTCCACTCCACTCCAATCCACTCCACTCCACTCCATTCCATTCCATTCCATTCCATTGAATTACATTGAATTCCATTCCATTCCATTCAATTCCATTCCATTTCATTCCATTCCATTCCGTTCTACTCGGGTTGATTCCATTCTATTCCCTTCCTTTCCATTCGATTCCATTCGATTCCATTCGATTCCATTCGATTCCATTCCATTCCATTCCATTCTATTCCATTGAAATCCATTCCATTCCATTCCATTCCATTCCTTTCCATTCCATTCCATTCCATTGAATTCCATTCCATTCCATTCCTTTCCATTCCACTGCATTCCAATGCATTCCACTGCATTCCATTTCTTTCCATTCCATTGCATTCCATTCTGTTCCGTTCCGTTCCGTTCCGTTCCGTTCCATTCCATTCCATTCCATTCCATTCCATTGCATTCTACTCGGGTACATTCCATTCCATTCCATTCCATTCCATTCCATTCCTTTCCATTCCATTCCATTCCATTCCCATTACACTCCCATTCCATTTCCACTCCCATTCCATTTCCACTCCCATTCCATTTCCACTCCCATTCCATTTCCACTCCCATTCCATTTCCACTCCCATTCCATTTCCACTCCCATTCCATTTCCACTCCCCTTCCATTACCACTGCCATTCCATTTCCACTCCCATTCCATTTCCACTCCCATTCCATTTCCACTCCCATTCCATTTCCACTCCCATTCCATTTCCACTCCCATTACATTTCCACTCCCATTCCATTTCCACTCCCATTCCATTTCCACACCCATTCCATTTCCACCCCCATTCCATTTCCACCCCCATTCCATTTCCACTCCCATTCCATTTCCACCCCCATTCCATTTCCTCTCCCATTCCATTTCCACCCCCATTCCATTTCCAATCCCATTCCATTTCCACTCCCATTCCATTTCCACTCCCATTCCATTTTCACTCCCATTCCATTTCCACTCCCATTCCATTTCCACTCCCATTCCATTTCCACTCCCATTCCATTTCCACTCCCATTCCATTTCCACTCCCATTCCATTTCCACTCCCATTCCATTTCCACTCCCATTCCATGTCCACTCCCATTCCATTTCCACTCCCATTCCATTTCCACTCCCATTCCATTTCCATTCCATTCCATTCTAGTCAGGTAGATTCCTTTCCATTCCATTCCATTCCATTCCATTCCATTCCACTGCATTCCATTGCATTCCACTTCATTCCATCCCATTCCATTCCATTGCATTCCATTCTGTTCCGTTCCGTTCCGTTCCGTTCCGTTCCGTTCCGTTCCATTCCATTCCATTCCATTCCATTCCATTGCATTCTACTTGGGTACGTTCCATTCCATTCGATTCCATTGAATTCCATTCCACTCCATTCCATTCCATTCGATTCCATTGAATTCCATTCCATTCCATTCCATTCCATTCCATTCCATTCCATTCCATTCCATTCCATTCCGTTCTACTCGGGTTGATTCCATTCTATTCCATTCCATTCCATTCCATTCCATTCGATTCCAATCGATTCCATTCGATTCCATTCGATTCCATTCCATTCCATTCCATTGAATTCCATTCCATTCCATTCCATTCCATTCCATTCCATTCCATTCCACTCCATTCCATTCCATTCGATTCCATTGAATTCCATTCCATTCCATTCCTTTCCATTCCATTCCATTCCATTCCATTCCGTTCTACTCGGGTTGATTCCATTCTATTCCATTACATTCCATTCGATTCCATTCGATTCCAATCGATTCCATTCGATTCCATTCGATTCCATTCCATTCCATTCCATTGAATTCCATTCCATTCCATTCCATTCCATTGCATTCTACTTGGGTACGTTCCATTCCATTCGATTCCATTGAATTCCATTCCACTCCATTCCATTCCATTCGATTCCATTGAATTCCATTCCATTCCATTCCATTCCATTCCATTCCATTCCATTCCATTCCATTCCATTCCGTTCTACTCGGGTTGATTCCATTCTATTCCATTCCATTCCATTCCATTCCATTCGATTCCAATCGATTCCATTCGATTCCATTCGATTCCATTCCATTCCATTCCATTGAATTCCATTCCATTCCATTCCATTCCATTCCATTCCATTCCACTCCATTCCATTCCATTCGATTCCATTGAATTCCATTCCATTCCATTCCATTCCATTCCATTCCATTCCATTCCATTCCGTTCTACTCGGGTTGATTCCATTCTATTCCATTACATTCCATTCGATTCCATTCGATTCCAATCGATTCCATTCGATTCCATTCGATTCCATTCCATTCCATTCCATTGAATTCTATTCCATTCCATTCCATTCCATTCCGTTCCATTCCACTCCATTCCATTCCACTCCACTCCACACCACTCCACTCCACTCCACTCCACTACATTCCATTCCATTCCATTCCATTGAATTTCATTGAATTCCATTCCTTTGAATTCCATTCCGTTCCGTTCCGTTCCGTTCCGTTCCATTCCGCTCTACTCGGGTTGATTCCATTCTATTCCATTCCATTCCATTCGATTCCATTCGATTCCATTCGATCTCATTCGATTCCATTCCATTCCATTCCATTCCATTCCATTCCATTCCATTGCATTCCATTCTATTCTATTGAATTCCATTCCATTCCATTCCATTCCATTCCGCTCCGCTAGGCTCCGCTCCGCTCCGTTCCGTTCCTTTCCGTTCCTTTCTCCTCGGGTTCATTCCATTCTGTTCCGATCCGTTCCGTTCCGTTCTGTTCCGTTCTACTCGGGTTGATTCCATTCTATTCCATTCCATTCCATTCCATTGCATTCCATTCCATTCCACTCGCGTTGATCATTCCATTCCGTTCTGTTTCGTTCCGTTCCGTTCCGTTCCGTTCCGTTCTACTCGGGTTGATTCCATTCTATTCCATTCCATTCCATTCCATTGAATTCCATTGAATTCCATTCCATTGAATTCCATTCCATTCCATTCCATTGAATTCCATTCCATTCCATTCCATTCCATTCCATTCCATTCCATTGAATTCCATTTCATTCCATTCCATTCCATTGAATTCCGTTCCATTCCATTCCATTCCGTTCCGTTCCGTTCCGTTCCATTCCGTTGCATTCCGTTCCGTTCTACTCGGGTTGATTCCATTCTATTCCATTCCATTCCATTAGATTCCATTCGATTCCAATCGATTCCATTCGATTCCATTCGATTCCATTCCATTCCATTCCATGGAATTCCATTCCATTCCATTCCATTCCATTCCATTCCTTTCCATTCCATTCCATTCCATTCCATTGAATTCTATTCCATTCCATTCCATTCCATTCCGTTCCATTCCACTCCATTCCATTCCACTCCACTCCACACCACTCCACTCCACTCCACTCCAATCCACTCCACTACATTACATTCCATTCCATTCCGTTGAATTTCATTGAATTCCATTCCTTTGAATTCCATTCCGTTCCGTTCCGTTCCGTTCCGTTCTATTCCGCTCTACTCGGGTTGATTCCATTCCATTCCATTCCATTCCATTCGATTCCATTCGATTCCATTCGATCTCATTCGATTCCATTCCATTCCATTCCATTCCATTCCATTCAATTGCTTTCCATTCTATTCTATTGAATTCCATTCCATTCCATTCCATTCCTTTCCGCTCCGCTAGGCTCCACTCCGCTCCGTTCCGTTCCTTTCCGTTTCTTTCTCCTCGGGTTCATTCCATTCCGTTTCGGTCCGTTCCGTTCCGTTCTGTTCCGTTCTACTCGGGTTGATTCCATTCTATTCCATTCCATTCCATTCCATTCCATTCCATTCCACTCGCGTTGATCATTCCATTCCGTTCCGTTTCGTTCCGTTCCGTTCCGTTCCGTTCCGTTCTACTCGGGTTGATTCCATTCTATTCCATTCCATTCCATTCCATTGAATTCCATTGAATTCCATTCCATTGAATTCCATTCCATTCCATTGCATTGAATTCCATTTCATTCAATTCCATTCCATTGAATTCCATTCCATTCCATTCCATTCCATTCCATTCCATTCCATTCCACTGCATTCCATTGCATTCCACTGCATTCCATCCCATTCCATTCCATTGCATTCCATTCTGTTCCGTTCCGTTCCGTTCCGTTCCGTTCCGTTCCGTTCCATTCCATTCAATTCCATTCCATTCCATTGCATTCTACTCGGGTACATTCCATTCCATTCCATTCCATTCCATTCCATTCCACTCCATTCCATTCCACTCCACTCCACACCACTCCACTCCACTCCACTCCAATCCACTCCACTACATTACATTCCATTCCATTCCGTTGAATTTCATTGAATTCCATTCCTTTGAATTCCATTCCGTTCCGTTCCATTCCGTTGCATTCCGTTCCGTTCTACTCGGGTTGATTCCATTCTATTCCATTCCATTCCATTCGATTCCATTCGATTCCATTCGATTTCATTCGATTCCATTCCATTCCATTCCATTGAATTCCATTCCATTCCATTCCATTCCATTCCATTCCATTCCATTCCATTCCATTGAATTCCATTGAATTCCATTCCATTTAATTCCATTCCATTCCATTCCATTCGATTCCATTGAATTCCATTCCACTCCATTCCATTCCATTCGATTCCATTGAATTCCATTCCATTCCATTCCATTCCATTGAATTCCGTTCCATTCCATTCCATTCCATTCCGTTCCATTCCGTTCCTTTCCGTTCCATTCCGTTCCATTCCATTGAATTCCGTTCCATTCCTTTGAATTCCGTTCCATTCCTTTCTGTTCCGTTCCATTCCGTTCCGTTCCGTTCCATTCCATTCCATTCCATTCCATTCCATTCCATTCCATTCTACTCGGGTTGATTCCATTGTATTCCATTCCATTCCATTCGAATCCATTCCATTCCAATCCATTCCATTCCATTCCGTTCTACTCGGGTTCATTCCATTCGATTCCTTTCCGTTCCGTTCCGTTCCATTCCATTCTGTTCCATTCGGTTCCATTCCATTAAATTCCATTCCATTCCGTTCTAATCGGGTTGATTCCATTCTATTCCCTTCCATTCCGTTCCGTTCCGTTCCGTTCCGTTCGGTTCCGTTCCCTTCCGTTCTACTGGGGTTGATTCCATTCTATGCCATTCCATTCCATTCGATTCCATTCGATTCCATTCGATTCCATTCGATTCCATTCGATTCCATTCCATTCCATTCCATTCCATTCCATTCCATTGAATTCCATTCCATTCCATACCATTCCATTGAATTCCGTTCCATTCCATTCCATTCCATTCCATTCCATTCCATTCCGTTCCATTCCATTCCATTCCATTGAATTCCATTCCATTGAATTCCATTCCATTCCATTCCATTCCATTCCATTCCATTCCATTCCATTCAATTCCATTCCGTTCCGTTCCGTTCCATTCCGTTTCGTTGCGTTCCATTCCATTCCGTTCCATTCCATTGAATTCCGTTCCATTCCATTGAAATCCAATCCATTCCGTTCCATTCCATTGAATTCCGTTCCATTCCGTTCCATTCCGTTCCATTCCGTTCCATTCCGTTCTACTCAGGTTGACTCCATTCTATTCCATTCCATTCCATTCGATTCCATTCGATTCCATTCCATTCCATTCCATTCCATTCCATTCCATTCCGTTCTACTCGGGTTCATTCCATTCCATTCCGTTCCGTTCCGTTCCGTTCCATTCCGTTCTGTTCCATTCCGTTCCATTCAATTCCATTCCATTCCATTCCGTTCTACTCGGTTTGATTCCATTCTATTCCACTCCATTCCGTTTCGTTCTGTTCCATTCCGTTCCGTTCCGTTCCGTTCCACTTGGGTTGATTCCATTCCATTCCATTCCATTCGATTCGATTCCATTCGATTCCATTCGATTCCATTCGTTTCCATTCCATTCCATTCGATTCCATTCCATTCCATTCCATTCAATTCCATTGAATTCCATGCCATTCCATTCCATTCCATTCCATTCCATTGAATTCCATTGAATTCCTTTCCATTGAATTCCATTCCATTCCATTCCATTCCATTCCATTCCATTCCATTCCATTCCATTCCATTAGATCCCATTCGATTCCATTCGATTCCATTCGATTCCATTCTATTCCATTCCATTCCATTCCATTGAATTCCATTCCATTCCATTCCATTCCATTCCATTCCATTGAATTCCATTCCATTCCATTCCATTCCATTCCATTCCATTTCATTCCATTCCGCTCTACTCGGGTTGATTCCATTCTATTCCATTCCATTCCATTCGATTCCATTCCATTCCAATCGTTTCCATTCGATTCCATTCGATTCCATTCGATTCCATTCCATTCCTTTCCATTCCATTCCATTGAATTCCATTCCATTCCATTCCATTCCATTCCATTCCATTCCACTCCATTCCATTCCACTCCACTCCACTCCACTCCACTCCAATTCCCTCCACTCCACTCCATTTATTCCATTCCATTCCATTGAATTCCATTGAATTCCATTCCATTCCATTCCATTCCATTCCATTCCATTCCATTCCATTCCGTTCTACTCGGGTTGATTCCATTCTATTCCATTCCATTCCATTCCATTCCATTCGATTCCATTCGATTCCATTCGATTCCATTCGATTCCATTCCATTCCATTCCATTCTCTTCCATTGAATTCCATTCCATTCCATTCCATTCCATTTCATTCCATTCCATTCCATTGAATTCCATTGAATTCCATTCCATTCCATTCCATTCCATTCCATTCCACTCCACTCCACTCCACTCCACTCCACTCCATTCCATTCCATTGAATTCCATTGAATTCCATTCCATTGAATTCCATTCCGTTCCATTCCGTTCCGTTCCGTTCCGTTCGGCTCTACTCGGGTTGATTCCATTCTATTCCATTCCATTGCATTCCATTCCATTAGATCCCATTCGATTCCATTCGATTCCATTCGATTCCATTCGATTCCATTCCATTCCATTCCATTCCATTCTATTCCATTGAATTCCATTCCATTCCATTCCATTCCATTCCATTCCATTCCATTGAATTCCATTCCATTCCATTCCATTCCATTCCATTCCATTCCATTCCACTCCACTCCACTCCACTCCACTCCACTCCACTCCACTCCACTCCATTCCATTCCATTCCATTCCATTCCATTGAATTCCATTGAATTCCATTCCATTGAATTCCATTCCGTTCCGTTCCGTTCCGTTCCGTTCCGCTCTTCTCGGGTTGATTCCATTCTATTCCATTCCATTCCATTCGATTCCATTCGATTCCATTCGATTCCATTCCATTCCATTCCATTCCATTCCAGTCCATTCCATTCCACTCCACTCCACTCCACTCCACTCCACTCCAATCCACTCCACTCCACTCCATTCCATTCCATTCCATTCCATTGAATTCCATTGAATTCCATTCCATTCCATTCCATTCCATTCCATTCCATTTCATTCCATTCCATTCCGTTCTACTCGGGTTGATTCCATTCTATTCCATTCCTTTCCATTCGATTCCATTCGATTCCATTCGATTCCATTCGATTCCATTCCATTCCATTCCATTCCATTCCATTCCATTCCATTGAATTCCATTCCATTCCATTCCATTCCATTCCATTCCATTCCATTCCATTCCATTCCATTTCATTCCATTCCATTCCATTCCATTGAATTTCATTGAATTCCTTTCCATTGAATTCCATTCCATTCCATTCCATTCCATTCCATTCCATTCCATTCCATTCCATTCCATTCCATTCCATTCTACTCGGGTTGATTCCATTGTATTCCATTCCATTCCATTCGAATCCATTCCATTCCAATCCATTCCATTCCATTCCGTTCTACTCGGGTTCATTCCATTCCATTCCTTTCCGTTCCGTTCCGTTCCATTACATTCTGTTCCATTCCGTTCCATTCCATTAAATTCCATTCCATTCCGTTCTAATCGGGTTGATTCCATTCTATTCCCTTCCATTCCGTTCCGTTCCGTTCCGCTCCGTTCCGTTCCGTTGCATTCCGTTCCGTTCTACTCGGGTTGATTCCATTCTATTCCATTCCATTCCATTCGATTCCATTCGATTCCATTCGATTCCATTAGATTCCATTCCATTCCATTACATTGAATTCCATTCCATTCCATTCCATTCCATTCCATTCGATTCCATTGAATTCCATTCCATTCCATTCCATTCCATTGAATTCCATTCCATTCCATTCCAATCCATTCCGTTCCATTCCGTTCCATTCCGTTCCATTCCTTTGAATTCCGTTCCATTCCATTCTGTTCCGTTCCATTCCGTTGCGTTCCGTTCCATTCCATTCCATTCCATTCCATTCCATTCCATTCCATTCCATTCCATTCTACTCGGGTTGATTCCATTGTATTCAATTCCATTCCTTTTGAATCCATTCCATTCCAATCCATTCCATTCCATTCCGTTCTACTCGGGTTCATTCCATTCCATTCCTTTCCGTTCCGTTCCGTTCCATTCCATTCTGTTCCATTCCGTTCCATTCCATTAAATTCCATTCCATTCCGTTCTAATCGGGTTGATTCCATTCTATTCCCTTCCATTCCGTTCCGTTCCGTTCCGTTCCGTTCCGTTCCGTTCCCTTCCGTTCTACTGGGGTTGATTCAATTCTATGCCATTCCATTCCATTCGATTCCATTCGATTCCATTCGATTCCATTCGATTCCATTCGATTCCATTCCATTCCATTCCATTCCATTCCATTCCATTCCATTCCATTGAATTCCATTCCATTCCATACCATTCCATTGAATTCCGTTCCATTCCATTCCATTCCATTCCATTCCATTCAATTCCGTTCCATTCCATTCCATTCCATTCCGTTCCATTCCATTCCATTCCATTGAATTCCATTCCATTGAATTCCATTCCATTCCATTCCATTCCATTCCATTCCATTCCATTCCATTCAATTCCATTCCGTTCCGTTCCGTTCCATTCCGTTTCGTTGCGTTCCATTCCATTCCGTTCCATTCCATTGAATTCCGTTCCATTCCATTGAAATCCATTCCATTCCGTTCCATTCCATTGAATTCCGTTCCATTCCGTTCCATTCCGTTCCATTCCGTTCCATTCCGTTCTACTCAGGTTGACTCCATTCTATTCCATTCCATTCCATTCGATTCCATTCGATTCCATTCCATTCCATTCCATTCCATTCCATTCCATTCCGTTCTACTCGGGTTCATTCCATTCCATTCCGTTCCGTTCCGTTCCGTTCCATTCCGTTCTGTTCCATTCCGTTCCATTCAATTCCATTCCATTCCATTCCGTTCTACTCGGTTTGATTCCATTCTATTCCACTCCATTCCGTTTCGTTCTGTTCCATTCCGTTCCGTTCCGTTCCGTTCCACTTGGGTTGATTCCATTCCATTCCATTCCATTCCATTCGATTCCATTCGATTCCATTCGATTCCATTCGTTTCCATTCCATTCCATTCGATTCCATTCCATTCCATTCCATTCAATTCCATTGAATTCCATGCCATTCCATTCCATTCCATTCCATTCCATTGAATTCCATTGAATTCCTTTCCATTGAATTCCATTCCATTCCATTCCATTCCATTCCATTCCATTCCATTCCATTCCATTCCATTCCATTCCATTAGATCCCATTCGATTCCATTCGATTCCATTCGATTCCATTCTATTCCATTCCATTCCATTCCATTGAATTCCATTCCATTCCATTCCATTCCATTCCATTCCATTGAATTCCATTCCATTCCATTCCATTCCATTCCATTCCATTCCATTTCATTCCATTCCGTTCTACTCGGGTTGATTCCATTCTATTCCATTCCATTCCATTCGATTCCATTCCATTCCAATCGTTTCCATTCGATTCCATTCGATTCCATTCGATTCCATTCCATTCCTTTCCATTCCATTCCATTGAATTCCATTCCATTCCATTCCATTCCATTCCATTCCATTCCACTCCATTCCATTCCACTCCACTCCACTCCACTCCACTCCAATTCCCTCCACTCCACTCCATTTATTCCATTCCATTCCATTGAATTCCATTGAATTCCATTCCATTCCATTCCATTCCATTCCATTCCATTCCATTCCGTTCTACTCGGGTTGATTCCATTCTATTCCATTCCATTCCATTCCATTCCATTCGATTCCATTCGATTCCATTCGATTCCATTCGATTCCATTCCATTCCATTCCATTCTCTTCCATTGAATTCCATTCCATTCCATTCCATTCCATTTCATTCCATTCCATTCCATTGAATTCCATTGAATTCCATTCCATTCCATTCCATTCCATTCCATTCCACTCCACTCCACTCCACTCCACTCCACTCCATTCCATTCCATTGAATTCCATTGAATTCCATTCCATTGAATTCCATTCCGTTCCATTCCGTTCCGTTCCGTTCCGTTCGGCTCTACTCGGGTTGATTCCATTCTATTCCATTCCATTGCATTCCATTCCATTAGATCCCATTCGATTCCATTCGATTCCATTCGATTCCATTCGATTCCATTCCATTCCATTCCATTCCATTCCATTCTATTCCATTGAATTCCATTCCATTCCATTCCATTCCATTCCATTCCATTCCATTGAATTCCATTCCATTCCATTCCATTCCATTCCATTCCATTCCATTCCACTCCACTCCACTCCACTCCACTCCACTCCACTCCACTCCACTCCATTCCATTCCATTCCATTCCATTCCATTGAATTCCATTGAATTCCATTCCATTGAATTCCATTCCGTTCCGTTCCGTTCCGTTCCGTTCCGCTCTTCTCGGGTTGATTCCATTCTATTCCATTCCATTCCATTCGATTCCATTCGATTCCATTCGATTCCATTCCATTCCATTCCATTCCATTCCAGTCCATTCCATTCCACTCCACTCCACTCCACTCCACTCCACTCCAATCCACTCCACTCCACTCCATTCCATTCCATTCCATTCCATTGAATTCCATTGAATTCCATTCCATTCCATTCCATTCCATTCCATTCCATTTCATTCCATTCCATTCCGTTCTACTCGGGTTGATTCCATTCTATTCCATTCCTTTCCATTCGATTCCATTCGATTCCATTCGATTCCATTCGATTCCATTCCATTCCATTCCATTCCATTCCATTCCATTCCATTGAATTCCATTCCATTCCATTCCATTCCATTCCATTCCATTCCATTCCATTCCATTCCATTTCATTCCATTCCATTCCATTCCATTGAATTTCATTGAATTCCTTTCCATTGAATTCCATTCCATTCCATTCCATTCCATTCCATTCCATTCCATTCCATTCCATTCCATTCCATTCCATTCTACTCGGGTTGATTCCATTGTATTCCATTCCATTCCATTCGAATCCATTCCATTCCAATCCATTCCATTCCATTCCGTTCTACTCGGGTTCATTCCATTCCATTCCTTTCCGTTCCGTTCCGTTCCATTACATTCTGTTCCATTCCGTTCCATTCCATTAAATTCCATTCCATTCCGTTCTAATCGGGTTGATTCCATTCTATTCCCTTCCATTCCGTTCCGTTCCGTTCCGCTCCGTTCCGTTCCGTTGCATTCCGTTCCGTTCTACTCGGGTTGATTCCATTCTATTCCATTCCATTCCATTCGATTCCATTCGATTCCATTCGATTCCATTAGATTCCATTCCATTCCATTACATTGAATTCCATTCCATTCCATTCCATTCCATTCCATTCGATTCCATTGAATTCCATTCCATTCCATTCCATTCCATTGAATTCCATTCCATTCCATTCCAATCCATTCCGTTCCATTCCGTTCCATTCCGTTCCATTCCTTTGAATTCCGTTCCATTCCATTCTGTTCCGTTCCATTCCGTTGCGTTCCGTTCCATTCCATTCCATTCCATTCCATTCCATTCCATTCCATTCCATTCTACTCGGGTTGATTCCATTGTATTCAATTCCATTCCTTTTGAATCCATTCCATTCCAATCCATTCCATTCCATTCCGTTCTACTCGGGTTCATTCCATTCCATTCCTTTCCGTTCCGTTCCGTTCCATTCCATTCTGTTCCATTCCGTTCCATTCCATTAAATTCCATTCCATTCCGTTCTAATCGGGTTGATTCCATTCTATTCCCTTCCATTCCGTTCCGTTCCGTTCCGTTCCGTTCCGTTCCGTTCCCTTCCGTTCTACTGGGGTTGATTCAATTCTATGCCATTCCATTCCATTCGATTCCATTCGATTCCATTCGATTCCATTCGATTCCATTCGATTCCATTCCATTCCATTCCATTCCATTCCATTCCATTCCATTCCATTGAATTCCATTCCATTCCATACCATTCCATTGAATTCCGTTCCATTCCATTCCATTCCATTCCATTCCATTCAATTCCGTTCCATTCCATTCCATTCCATTCCGTTCCATTCCATTCCATTCCATTGAATTCCATTTCATTCCATAGAATTCCGTTCCGTTCCATTCCATTCCATTCCATTCCATTCCATTAGATCCCATTCGATTCCATTCGATTCCATTCGATTACATTCTATTCCATTCCATTCCATTCCATTGAATTCCATTCCATTCCATTCCATTCCATTCCATTCCATTCCATTCCATTCCATTCCATTCCATTCCATTGAATTCCATTCCATTCCATTCCATTCCATTCCATTGAATTCCATTCCATTCCATTCCATTTCATTCCATTCCATTTCATTCCATTCCGTTCTACTCGGGGTGATTCCATTCTATTCCATTCCATTCCATTCGATTCCATTCCATTCCAATCGATTCCATTCGATTCCATTCGATTCCATTCGATTCCATTCCATTCCATTCCATTGAATTCCATTCCATTCCATTCCATTCCATTCCATTCCATGGAATTCCATTCCATTCCATTCCGTTCCATTCCATTCCATTGAATTCCATTCCATTCCGTTGAATTCCATTCCATTCCATTCCATTCCATTGAATTCCATTCCATTCCATTCCGTTCCGTTCCGTTCCATTCCGTTCCATTCCGTTGCGTTCCGTTCCGTTCTACTCGGTTGATTCCATTCTATTCCATTCCATTCCATTCCATTCCATTCGATTCCATTCGATTCCATTCGATACCATTCCATTCCATTCCATTGAATTCCATTCCATTCCATTCCATTCCATTCCATTCCATTCCATTCCATTCCATTCCATTCCATTGAATTCCATTCCATTCCATTCCATTCCATTCCATTCCATTCCATTGAATTCCATTTCATTCCATTCCATTCCATTGAATTCCGTTCCATTCCATTCCGTTCCGTTCCGTTCCGTTCCGTTCCGTTCCGTTGCATTCCGTTCCGTTCTACTCGGGTTGATTCCATTGAATTCCATTCCATTCCATTCGATTCCATTCGATTCCATTCGATTCCATTAGATTCCATTCCATTCCATTACATTGAATTCCATTCCATTCCATTCCATTCCATTCCATTCCATTCCATTCCATTCCATTGAATTCCATTGAATTCCATTCCATTTAATTCCATTCCATTCCATTCCATTCGATTCCATTGAATTCCATTCCACTCCATTCCATTCCATTCGATTCCATTGAATTCCATTCCATTCCATTCCATTCCATTGAATTCCATTCCATTCCATTCCATTCCATTCCGTTCCTTCCCGTTCCATTCCGTTCCATTCCGTTCCATTCCATTGAATTCCGTTCCATTCCTTTGAATTCCGTTCCATTCCATTCTGTTCCGTTCCATTCCGTTCCGTTCCGTTCCATTCCATTCCATTCCATTCCATTCCATTCCATTCCATTCTACTCGGGTTGATTCCATTGTATTCCATTCCATTCCATTCGAATCCATTCCATTCCAATCCATTCCATTCCATTCCGTTCTACTCGGGTTCATTCCATTCCATTCCTTTCCGTTCCGTTCCGTTCCATTCCATTCTGTTCCATTCCGTTCCATTCCATTAAATTCCATTCCATTCCGTTCTAATCGGGTTGATTCCATTCTATTCCCTTCCATTCCGTTCCGTTCCGTTCCGCTCCGTTCCGTTCCGTTGCATTTCGTTCCGTTCTACTCGGGTTGATTCCATTCTATTCCATTCCATTCCATTCGATTCCATTCGATTCCATTCGATTCCATTAGATTCCATTCCATTCCATTACATTGAATTCCATTCCATTCCATTCCATTCCATTCCATTCGATTCCATTGAATTCCATTCCATTCCATTCCATTCCATTGAATTCCATTCCATTCCATTCCAATCCATTCCGTTCCATTCCGTTCCATTCCGTTCCATTCCATTGAATTCCGTTCCATTCGTTTGAATTCCGTTCCATTCCATTCTGTTCCGTTCCATTCCGTTGCGTTCCGTTCCATTCCATTCCATTCCATTCCATTCCATTCCATTCCATTCCATTCCATTCTACTCGGGTTGATTCCATTGTATTCAATTCCATTCCATTCGAATCCATTCCATTCCAATCCATTCCATTCCATTCCGTTCTACTCGGGTTCATTCCATTCCATTCCTTTCCGTTCCGTTCCGTTCCATTCCATTCTGTTCCATTCCGTTCCATTCCATTAAATTCCATTCCATTCCGTTCTAATCGGGTTGATTCCATTCTATTCCCTTCCATTCCGTTCCGTTCCGTTCCGTTCCGTTCCGTTCCGTTCCCTTCCGTTCTACTGGGGTTGATTCCATTCTATGCCATTCCATTCCATTCGATTCCATTCGATTCCATTCGATTCCATTCGATTCCATTCGATTCCATTCCATTCCATTCCATTCCATTCCATTCCATTCCATTCCATTCCATTGAATTCCATTCCATTCCATACCATTCCATTGAATTCCGTTCCATTCCATTCCATTCCATTCCATTCCATTCAATTCCGTTCCATTCCATTCCATTCCATTCCGTTCCATTCCATTCCATTCCATTGAATTCCATTCCATTGAATTCCATTCCATTCCATTCCATTCCATTCCATTCCATTCCATTCCATTCCATTCCGTTCTACTCGGGTTCATTCCATTCCATTCCGTTCCGTTCCGTTCCATTCCATTCCATTGAATTCCATTCCATTCCATAGAATTCCGTTCCGTTCCATTCCATTCCATTCCATTCCATTCCATTAGATACCATTCGATTCCATTCGATTCCATTCGATTCCATTCTATTCCATTCCATTCCATTCCATTGAATTCCATTCCATTCCATTCCATTCCATTCCATTCCATTCCATTCCATTGAATTCCATTCCATTCCATTCCATTCCATTCCATTGAATTCCATTCCATTCCATTCCATTTCATTCCATTCCATTTCATTCCATTCCGTTCTACTCGGGGTGATTCCATTCTATTCCATTCCATTCCATTCGATTCCATTCCATTCCAATCGATTCCATTCGATTCCATTCGATTCCATTCGATTCCATTCCATTCCATTCCATTGAATTCCATTCCATTCCATTCCATTCCATTCCATTCCATTCCATGGAATTCCATTCCATTCCATTCCGTTCCATTCCATTCCATTGAATTCCATTCCATTCCGTTGAATTCCATTCCATTCCATTCCATTCCATTGAATTCCGTTCCATTCCATTCCGTTCCGTTCCGTTCCATTCCGTTCCATTCCGTTGTGTTCCGTTCCGTTCTACTCGGTTGATTCCATTCTATTCCATTCCATTCCATTCCATTCCATTCCATTCCATTCGATTCCATTCGATACCATTCCATTCCATTCCATTGAATTCCATTCCATTCCATTCCATTCAATTCCATTCCATTCCATTCCATTCCATTCCATTCCATTCCATTCCATTCCATTCCATTCCACTCCATTCCATTCCACTCCACTCCACTCCACTCCACTCCAATTCCCTCCACTCCACTCCATTCCATTCCATTCCATTCCATTGAATTCCATTGAATTAAATTCCATTCCATTCAATTCCATTCCATTCCATTCCATTCCATTCCATTCCATTCCATTCCATTCCATTCCATTCCATTCCATTCCGTTCTACTCGGGTTGATTCCATTCTATTCCATTCCATTCCATTCCATTCCATTCCATTCGATTCCATTCGATTCCATTCGATTCCAATCGATTCCATTCCATTCCATTCCATTCTATTCCACTGAATTCCATTCCATTCCATTCCATTCCATTCCATTCCATTGAATTCCATTGAATTCCATTCCATTCCATTCCATTCCATTCCATTCCACTCCACTCCACTCCACTCCACTCCACTCCACTGCACTCCACTCCACTCCATTCCATTCCATTCCATTCCATTGAATTCCATTGAATTAGATTCCATTGAATTCCATTCCGTTCCGTTCCGTTCCATTCCGTTCCGTTCGGCTCTACTCGGGTTGATTCCATTCTATTCCATTCCATTCCATTCCATTCCATTAGATCACATTCGATTCCACTCGATTCCATTCGATTCCATTCGATTCCATTCGATTCCATTCGATTCCATTCCATTCCATTCCATTCTATTCCATTGAATTCCATTCCATTCTATTCCATTCCATTCCATTCCATTCCATTCCATTCCATTGAATTCCATTCCATTCCATTCCATTCCATTCCATTCCACTCCACTCCACTCCACTCCACTCCACTCCACTCCACTCCACTCCATTCCATTCCATTCCATTCCATTGAATTCCATTGAATTCCATTCCATTGAATTCCATTCCGTTCCGTTCCGTTCCGTTCCGTTCCGCTCTCCTCGGGTTGATTCCATTCTATTCCATTCCATTCCATTCGATTCCATACGATTCCATTCGATTCCATTCTATTCCATTCCATTCCATTCCATTCCATTCCACTCCATTCCATTCCACTCCACTCCACTCCACTCCACTCCACTCCAATCCACTCCACTCCACTCCATTCCATTCCATTCCATTCCATTGAATTACATTGAATTCCATTCCATTCCATTCAATTCCATTCCATTTCATTCCATTCCATTCCGTTCTACTCGGGTTGATTCCATTCTATTCCATTCCTTTCCATTCGATTCCATTCGATTCCATTCGATTCCATTCGATTCCATTCCATTCCATTCCATTCTATTCCATTGAAATCCATTCCATTCCATTCCATTCCATTCCTTTCCATTCCATTCCATTCCATTGAATTCCATTCCATTCCATTCCTTTCCATTCCACTGCATTCCAATGCATTCCACTGCATTCCATTTCTTTCCATTCCATTGCATTCCATTCTGTTCCGTTCCGTTCCGTTCCGTTCCGTTCCATTCCATTCCATTCCATTCCATTCCATTGCATTCTACTCGGGTACATTCCATTCCATTCCATTCCATTCCATTCCATTCCTTTCCATTCCATTCCATTCCATTCCCATTACACTCCCATTCCATTTCCACTCCCATTCCATTTCCACTCCCATTCCATTTCCACTCCCATTCCATTTCCACTCCCATTCCATTTCCACTCCCATTCCATTTCCACTCCCCTTCCATTACCACTGCCATTCCATTTCCACTCCCATTCCATTTCCACTCCCATTCCATTTCCACTCCCATTCCATTTCCACTCCCATTCCATTTCCACTCCCATTACATTTCCACTCCAATTCCATTTCCACTCCCATTCCATTTCCACACCCATTCCATTTCCACCCCCATTCCATTTCCACTCCCATTCCATTTCCACTCCCATTCCATTTCCACCCCCATTCCATTTCCACTCCCATTCCATTTCCACCCCCATTCCATTTCCAATCCCATTCCATTTCCACTCCCATTCCATTTCCACTCCCATTCCATTTTCACTCCCATTTCATTTCCACTCCCATTCCATTTCCACTCCCATTCCATTTCCACTCCCATTCCATTTCCACTCCCATTCCATTTCCACTCCCATTCCATTTCCATTCCATTCCATTCTAGTCAGGTAGATTCCATTCCATTCCATTCCATTCCATTCCATTCCATTCCATTCCATTCCATTCCACTGCATTCCATTGCATTCCACTTCATTCCATCCCATTCCATTCCATTGCATTCCATTCTGTTCCGTTCCGTTCCGTTCTGTTCCGTTCCGTTCCGTTCCGTTCCATTCCATTCCATTCCATTCCATTCCATTGCATTCTACTTGGGTACATTCCATTCCATTCGATTCCATTGAATTCCATTCCACTCCATTCCATTCCATTCGATTCCATTGAATTCCATTCCATTCCATTCCATTCCATTCCATTCCATTCCATTCCATTCCATTCCATTCCATTCCATTCCGTTCTACTCGGGTTGATTCCATTCTATTCCATTCCATTCCATTCCATTCCATTCGATTCCAATCGATTCCATTCGATTCCATTCGATTCCATTCCATTCCATTCCATTGAATTCCATTCCATTCCATTCCATTCCATTCCATTCCATTCCACTCCATTCCATTCCATTCGATTCCATTGAATTCCATTCCATTCCATTCCATTCCATTCCATTCCATTCCATTCCATTCCGTTCTACTCGGGTTGATTCCATTCTATTCCATTACATTCCATTCGATTCCATTCGATTCCAATCGATTCCATTCGATTCCATTCGATTCCATTCCATTCCATTCCATTGAATTCCATTCCATTCCATTCCATTCCATTCCATTCCATTCCATTCCATTCCATTCCATTCCATTGAATTCTATTCCATTCCATTCCATTCCATTCCGTTCCATTCCACTCCATTCCATTCCACTCCACTCCACACCACTCCACTCCACTCCACTCCACTACATTCCATTCCATTCCATTCCATTGAATTTCATTGAATTCCATTCCTTTGAATTCCATTCCGTTCCGTTCCGTTCCGTTCCGTTCCATTCCGCTCTACTCGGGTTGATTCCATTCTATTCCATTCCATTCCATTCGATTCCATTCGATTCCATTCGATCTCATTCGATTCCATTCCATTCCATTCCATTCCATTCCATTCCATTCCATTCCATTGCATTCCATTCTATTCTATTGAATTCCATTCCATTCCATTCCATTCCATTCCGCTCCGCTAGGCTCCGCTCCGCTCCGTTCCGTTCCTTTCCGTTCCTTTCTCCTCGGGTTCATTCCATTCTGTTCTGATCCGTTCCGTTCCGTTCTGTTCCGTTCTACTCGGGTTGATTCCATTCTATTCCATTCCATTCCATTCCATTGCATTCCATTCCATTCCACTCGCGTTGATCATTCCATTCCGTTCCGTTTCGTTCCGTTCCGTTCCGTTCCGTTCCGTTCTACTCGGGTTGATTCCATTCCATTCCATTCCATTCCATTCCATTCCATTCCATTGAATTCCATTTCATTCCATTCCATTCCATTGAATTCCGTTCCATTCCATTCCATTCCGTTCCGTTCCGTTCCGTTCCATTCCGTTGCATTCCGTTCCGTTCTACTCGGGTTGATTCCATTCTATTCCATTCCATTCCATTAGATTCCATTCGATTCCAATCGATTCCATTCGATTCCATTCGATTCCATTCCATTCCATTCCATGGAATTCCATTCCATTCCATTCCATTCCATTCCATTCCTTTCCATTCCATTCCATTCCATTCCATTGAATTCTATTCCATTCCATTCCATTCCATTCCGTTCCATTCCACTCCATTCCATTCCACTCCACTCCACACCACTCCACTCCACTCCACTCCAATCCACTCCACTACATTACATTCCATTCCATTCCGTTGAATTTCATTGAATTCCATTCCTTTGAATTCCATTCCGTTCCGTTCCGTTCCGTTCCGTTCTATTCCGCTCTACTCGGGTTGATTCCATTCCATTCCATTCCATTCCATTCGATTCCATTCGATTTCATTCGATCTCATTCGATTCCATTCCATTCCATTCCATTCCATTCCATTCCATTGCTTTCCATTCTATTCTATTGAATTCCATTCCATTCCATTCCATTCCTTTCCGCTCCGCTAGGCTCCACTCCGCTCCGTTCCGTTCCTTTCCGTTTCTTTCTCCTCGGGTTCATTCCATTCCGTTTCGTTCCGTTCCGTTCCGTTCTGTTCCGTTCTACTCGGGTTGATTCCATTCTATTCCATTCCATTCCATTCCATTCCATTCCATTCCACTCGCGTTGATCATTCCATTCCGTTCCGTTTCGTTCCGTTCCGTTCCGTTCCGTTCCGTTCTACTCGGGTTGATTCCATTCTATTCCATTCCATTCCATTCCATTGAATTCCATTGAATTCCATTCCATTGAATTCCATTCCATTCCATTCCATTGAATTCCATTCCATTCCATTCCATTCCATTCCATTCCATTCCATTCCATTGCATTGAATTCCATTTCATTCAATTCCATTCCATTGAATTCCGTTCCATTCCATTCCATTCCATTCCATTCCCTTCCATTCCATTCCATTCCACTGCATTCCATTGCATTCCACTGCATTCCATCCCATTCCATTCCATTGCATTTCATTCTGTTCCGTTCCGTTCCGTTCCGTTCCGTTCCGTTCCGTTCCATTCCATTCCATTCCATTCCATTCCATTGCATTCTACTCGGGTACATTCCATTCCATTCCATTCCATTCCATTCCATTCCACTCCATTCCATTCCACTCCACTCCACACCACTCCACTCCACTCCACTCCAATCCACTCCACTACATTACATTCCATTCCATTCCGTTGAATTTCATTGAATTCCATTCCTTTGAATTCCATTCCGTTCCGTTCCATTCCGTTGCATTCCGTTCCGTTCTACTCGGGTTGATTCCATTCTATTCCATTCCATTCCATTCGATTCCATTCGATTCCATTCGATTTCATTCGATTCCATTCCATTCCATTCCATTGAATTCCATTCCATTCCATTCCATTCCATTCCATTCCATTCCATTCCATTGAATTCCATTGAATTCCATTCCATTTAATTCCATTCCATTCCATTCCATTCAATTCCATTGAATTCCATTCCACTCCATTCCATTCCATTCGATTCCATTGAATTCCATTCCATTCCATTCCATTCCATTGAATTCCGTTCCATTCCATTCCATTCCATTCCGTTCCATTCCGTTCCTTTCCGTTCCATTCCGTTCCATTCCATTGAATTCCGTTCCATTCCTTTGAATTCCGTTCCATTCCTTTCTGTTCCGTTCCATTCCGTTCCTTTCCGTTCCATTCCATTCCATTCCATTCCATTCCATTCCATTCCATTCTACTCGGGTTGATTCCATTGTATTCCATTCCATTCCATTCGAATCCATTCCATTCCAATCCATTCCATTCCATTCCGTTCTACTCGGGTTCATTCCATTCGATTCCTTTCCGTTCCGTTCCGTTCCATTCCATTCTGTTCCATTCGGTTCCATTCCATTAAATTCCATTCCATTCCGTTCTAATCGGGTTGATTCCATTCTATTCCCTTCCATTCCGTTCCGTTCCGTTCCGTTCCGTTCGGTTCCGTTCCCTTCCGTTCTACTGGGGTTGATTCCATTCTATGCCATTCCATTCCATTCGATTCCATTCGATTCCATTCGATTCCATTCGATTCCATTCGATTCCATTCCATTCCATTCCATTCCATTCCATTCCATTCCATTCCATTGAATTCCATTCCATTCCATACCATTCCATTGAATTCCGTTCCATTCCATTCCATTCCATTCCATTCCATTCCATTCCATTCCGTTCCATTCCATTCCATTCCATTGAATTCCATTCCATTGAATTCCATTCCATTCCATTCCATTCCATTCCATTCCATTCCATTCCATTCAATTCCATTCCGTTCCGTTCCGTTCCATTCCGTTTCGTTGCGTTCCATTCCATTCCGTTCCATTCCATTGAATTCCGTTCCATTCCATTGAAATCCATTCCATTCCGTTCCATTCCATTGAATTCCGTTCCATTCCGTTCCATTCCGTTCCATTCCGTTCCATTCCGTTCTACTCAGGTTGACTCCATTCTATTCCATTCCATTCCATTCGATTCCATTCGATTCCATTCCATTCCATTCCATTCCATTCCATTCCGTTCTACTCGGGTTCATTCCATTCCATTCCGTTCCGTTCCGTTCCGTTCCATTCCGTTCTGTTCCATTCCGTTCCATTCAATTCCATTCCATTCCATTCCGTTCTACTCGGTTTGATTCCATTCTATTCCACTCCATTCCGTTTCGTTCTGTTCCATTCCGTTCCGTTCCGTTCCGTTCCACTTGGGTTGATTCCATTCCATTCCATTCCATTCGATTCGATTCCATTCGATTCCATTCGATTCCATTCGTTTCCATTCCATTCCATTCGATTCCATTCCATTCCATTCCATTCAATTCCATTGAATTCCATGCCATTCCATTCCATTCCATTCCATTCCATTGAATTCCATTGAATTCCTTTCCATTGAATTCCATTCCATTCCATTCCATTCCATTCCATTCCATTCCATTCCATTCCATTCCATTAGATCCCATTCGATTCCATTCGATTCCATTCGATTCCATTCTATTCCATTCCATTCCATTCCATTGAATTCCATTCCATTCCATTCCATTCCATTCCATTCCATTGAATTCCATTCCATTCCATTCCATTCCATTCCATTTCATTCCATTCCGTTCTACTCGGGTTGATTCCATTCTATTCCATTCCATTCCATTCGATTCCATTCCATTCCAATCGATTCCATTCGATTCCATTCGATTCCATTCGATTCCATTCCATTCCTTTCCATTCCATTCCATTGAATTCCCTTCCATTCCATTCCATTCCATTCCATTCCATTCCACTCCATTCCATTCCACTCCACTCCACTCCACTCCACTCCAATTCCCTCCACTCCATTCCATTTATTCCATTCCATTCCATTGAATTCCATTGAATTCCATTCCATTCCATTCCATTCCATTCCATTCCATTCCATTCCGTTCTACTCGGGTTGATTCCATTCTATTCCATTCCATTCCATTCGATTCCATTCGATTCCATTCGATTCCATTCGATTCCATTCGATTCCATTCCATTCCATTCCATTCTCTTCCATTGAATTCCATTCCATTCCATTCCATTCCATTTCATTCCATTCCATTCCATTGAATTCCATTGAATTCCATTCCATTCCATTCCATTCCATTCCATTCCACTCCACTCCACTCCACTCCACTCCACTCCATTCCATTCCATTGAATTCCATTGAATTCCATTCCATTGAATTCCATTCCGTTCCGTTCCGTTCCGTTCCGTTCCGTTCGGCTCTACTCGGGTTGATTCCATTCTATTCCATTCCATTGCATTCCATTCCATTAGATCCCATTCGATTCCATTCGATTCCATTCGATTCCATTCGATTCCATTCCATTCCATTCCATTCCATTCCATTCTATTCCATTGAATTCCATTCCATTCCATTCCATTCCATTCCATTCCATTCCATTCCATTCCATTCCATTCCATTCCATTGAATTCCGTTCCATTCCATTCCATTCCATTCCATTCCATTCCATTCCACTCCACTCCACTCCACTCCACTCCACTCCACTCCACTCCACTCCATTCCATTCCATTCCATTCCATTCCATTGAATTCCATTGAATTCCATTCCATTGAATTCCATTCCGTTCCGTTCCGTTCCGTTCCGTTCCGCTCTTCTCGGGTTGATTCCTTTCTATTCCATTCCATTCCATTCGATTCCATTCGATTCCATTCGATTCCATTCCATTCCATTCCATTCCATTCCAGTCCATTCCATTCCACTCCACTCCACTCCACTCCACTCCACTCCAATCCACTCCACTCCACTCCATTCCATTCCATTCCATTCCATTGAATTCCATTGAATTCCATTCCATTCCATTCCATTCCATTCCATTTCATTCCATTCCATTCCGTTCTACTCGGGTTGATTCCATTCTATTCCATTCCTTTCCATTCGATTCCATTCGATTCCATTCGATTCCATTCGATTCCATTCCATTCCATTCCATTCCATTCCATTCCATTCCATTCCATTCCATTGAATTCCATTCCATTCCATTCCATTCCATTCCATTCCATTCCATTCCATTCCATTCCACTCCATTTCATTCCATTCCATTCCATTCCATTGAATTTCATTGAATTCCTTTCCATTGAATTCCATTCCATTCCATTCCATTCCATTCCATTCCATTCCATTCCATTCCATTGAATTCCATTGAATTCCATTCCATTCCATTCCATTCCATTCCATTTCATTCCATTCCATTCCGTTCTACTCGGGTTGATTCCATTCTATTCCATTCGATTCCATTCGATTCCATTCGATTCCATTCGATTCCATTCCATTCCATTCCATTGAATTCCATTCCATTCCATTCCATTCCATTCCATTCCATTCCATTCCATTCCATTCCATTGAATTCCATTGAATTCCACTCCATTTAATACCATTCCATTCCATTCCATTCCATTCCATTCCATTCCATTCTACTCGGGTTGATTTCATTGTATTCCATTCCATTCCATTCGAATCCATTCCATTCCATTCCATTCCATTCCATTCCATTCCGTTCTACTCGGGTTCATTCCATTCCATTGCTTTCCGTTCCGTTCCGTTCCATTCCATTCTGTTTCATTCCGTTCCATTCCATTCCATTCCATTCCATTCCGTTCTAATCGGGTTGATATCATTCTATTCCATTCCATTCCGTTCCGCTCCGTTCCGTTCCGTTCCGTTCCGTTCCGTTCCATTCCCTTCCGTTCTACTGGGGTTGATTCCATTCTATTCCATTCCATTCCATTCGATTCCGTTCGATTCCATTCGATTGCATTCGATTCCATTCGATTCCATTCCATTCCATACCATTCCATTCCATTCCATTCCATTGAATGCCGTTCCATTCCATTCCGTTCCGTTCCGTTCCGTTCCGTTGCGTTCCGTTCCGTTCTACTCGGGTTGATTCCATTCTATTCCATTCCATTCCATTCGATTCCATTCCATTCCATTCCATTACATTCCATTCCATTCCATTCCATTCCATTGAATTCCATTCCATTCCATACCATTCCATTGAATTCCGTTCCATTCCATTCCATTCCATTCCATTCCATTCCATTCCATTCCATTCCGTTCCATTCCATTCCATTCCATTGAATTCCATTCCATGGAATTCCATTCCATTCCATTCCATTCCATTCCATTCCATTCCATTCCATTCCATTCCATTGAATTCCATTGAATTCCATTCCATTGAATTCCATTCCATTCCGTTCCGTTCCGTTCCGTTCCGTTCTGCTCTACTCGGGTTGATTCCATTCTATTCCATTCCATTCCATTCGATTCCATTCGATTCCATTCGATTCCATTCGATTCCATTCCATTCCATTCCATTCCACTCCATTCCATTCCACTCCACTCCACTCCACTCCACTCCAATCCACTCCACTCCATTCCATTCCATTCCATTCCATTCCATTTCATTCCATTCGATTCCGTTCTACTCGGGTTGATTCCATTCTATTCCATTCCTTTTCATTCGATTCCATTCGATTCTATTCGATTCCATTCGATTCGATTCCATTCCATTCCATTCTATTCCATTGAATTCCATTCCATTCCATTCCTTTCCGTTCCATTCCATTCCATTGAATTCCATTCCATTCCATTCCATTCCATTCCTTTCCTTTCCATTCCATTGCATTGAATTCCATTCCATTCCATTCCATTCCATTCCATTCCATTCCATTGAATTCCATTTCATTCCATTCCATTCCATTGAATTCCGTTACATTCCATTCCATTCCGTTCCGTTCCGTTCCGTTCCGTTCCGTTCCGTTCCGTTCCGTTGCATTCCGTTCCGTTCTACTCGGGTTGATTCCATTCTATTCCATTCCATTCCATTCCATTCCATTCCATTCCACTCGGGTTGATCATAACATTCCGTTCCGTTTCGTTCCGTTCCGTTCCGTTCCGTTCCGTTCTACTCGGGTTGATTCCATTCTATTCCATTCCCTTCCATTCCATTGAATTCCATTGAATACCATTCCATTGAATTCCATTCCATTCAATTCCATTGAATTCCATTCCATTCCATTCCATTCCATTCCATTCCATTCCATTCCATTCCATTCCATTGAATTCCATTCCATTCCATTCCATTCCATTCCATTCCATTCCATTGAATTCCATTTCATTCCATTGCATTCCATTGAATTCCGTTCCATTCCATTCCATTCCGTTCCGTTCCGTTCCGTTCCGTTCCGTTGCATTCCGTTCCGTTCTACTCGGGTTGATTCCATTCTATTCCATTCCATTCCATTCCATTCCATTCGATTCCATTCGATTCCATTCGATTCCATTCGATTCCATTCCATTGAATTCCGTTCCATTCCATTCCATTCCATTCCATTCCATTGAATTCCATTGAATTCCATTCCACTTAATTCCATTCCATTCCATTCCATTCGATTCCATTGAATTCCATTCCACTCCATTCCATTCCATTCGATTCCATTGAATTGCTTTCCATTCCATTCCATTCCATTGAATTCCGTTCCATTCCATTCCTTTCCATTCCGTTCCATTCCGTTCCATTCCTTTCCATTCCGTTCCATTCCGTTGAATTCCCTTCCATTCCTTTGAATTCCTTTCCATTCCGTTCCGTTCCGTTCCATTCCGTTCCGTTCCGTTCCATTCCATTCCATTCCATTCCATTGAATTCCATTCCATTCCATTCCATTCCATTCTACTCGGGTTGATTCCATTGTATTCCATTCCATTCCATTCGAATCCATTCCATTCCATTCCATTCCACTCCATTCCATTCCGTTCTACTCGGGTTCATTCCATTCCTTTCCTTTCCGTTCCGTTCCGTTCCATTCCATTCTGTTCCATTCCGTTCCATTCCATTCCATTCCATTCCATTCCGTTCTAATCGGGTTGATTCCGTTCCATTCCATTCCATTCCGTTCCTTTCCGTTCCGTTCTGTTCCGTTCCGTTCCGTTGCATTCCGTTCCATTCTACTCGGGTTGATTCCATTCTATTCCATTCCATTCCATTCGATTCCATTCGATTCCATTCGATTCCATTCGATTCCATTCCATTCCATTCCATTGAATTCCATTCCATTCCATTCCATTCCATTCCATTCCATTCCACTCCATTCCATTCCATTCCATTCCATTGAATTCCATTGAATTCCATTCCATTTAATTCCATTCCATTCCATTCCATTCCATTCCATTGAATTCCATTCCACTCCATTCCATTCCATTCGATTCCATTGAATTCCATTCCATTGCATTCCATTCCATTGAATTCCGTTCCATTCCATTCCATTCCATTCCGTTCCATTCCGTTCCATTCCGTTCCATTCCGTTCCATTCCATTGAATTCCGTTCCATTCCTTTGAATTCCGTTCCATTCCGTTCCATTCCGTTTCTTTCCGTTCCGTTCCATTCCTTTCCATTCCATTCCATTCCATTCCATTCCATTCCATTCCATTCCATTCTACTCGGGTTGATTCCATTGTATTCCATTCCATTCCATTCGAATCCATTCCATTCCATTCCATTCCATTCCGTTCTACTCGGGTTCATTCCATTCCATTCCTTTCCGTTCCGTTACGTTCCATTCCATTCTGTTCCATTCCGTTCCATTCCATTCCATTCCATTCCGTTCTAATCGGGTTGATACCATTCTATTCCATTCCATTCCGTTCCGTTCCGTTCCGTTCCGTTCCCTTCCGTTCTACTCGGGTTGATTCCATTCTATTCCATTCCATTCCACTCGATTCCATTCGATTCCATTCGATTCCATTCCATTCCATTCCATTGAAATCCATTCCATTCCATTCCATTCCATTCCATTCCATTCCATTGAATTCCATTGAATTCCATTCCATTTAATTCCATTCCATTCCATTCCATTCGATTCCATTGAATTCCATTCCACTCCTTTCCATTCCATTCGATTCCATTGAATTCCATTCCATTCCATTCCATTCCATTGCATTCCGTTCCATTCCGTTCCATTCCGTTCCATTCCATTGAATTCCGCTCCATTCCTTTGAATTCCGTTCCATTCCGTTCCGTTCCGTTCCATTCCGTTCCGTTCCGTTCCATTCCATTCCATTCCATTCCATTCCATTCCATTCCATTCCATTCCCTTCTACTCGGGTTGATTCCATTGTATTCCATTCCATTCCATTCAAATCCATTCCATTCCATTCCATTCCATTCCATTCCATTCCATTCCATTCTACTCGGGTTCATTCCATTCCATTCCTTTCCGTTCCATTCCGTTCCATTCCATTCTGTTCCATTCCGTTCCATTCCATTCCATTCCATTCCATTCCGTTCTAATCGGGTTGATTCCGTTCCATTCCATTCCATTCCGTTCCGTTCCGTTCCGTTCCGTACCGTTCCATTCCGTTGCATTCCGTTCCGTTCTACTCGGGTTGATTCCATTCTATTCCATTCCATTCCATTCGATTCCATTCGATTCCATTCGATTCCATTCGATTCCTTTCCATTCCATTCCATTGAATTCCATTCCATTCCATTCCATTGCATTCCATTCCATTCCATTGAATTCCATTGAATTCCACTCCATTTAATACCATTCCATTCCATTCCATTCGATTCCATTGAATTCCATTCCACTCCATTCCATTCCATTCGATTCCATTGAATTCCATTCCATTCCATTCCATTCCATTGAATTCCGTTCCATTCCATTCCATTCCATTTCTTTCCATTCCGTTCCATTCGTTCCATTCCAATCCATTCCATTGAATTCCGTTCCACTCCTTTGAATTCCGTTCCATTCCGTTCTATTCCGTTCCATTCCGTTCCGTTCCGTTCCGTTCCATTCCATTCCATTCCATTCCATTCCATTCTATTCCATTCCATTCCATTCCATTCTACTCGGGTTGATTTCATTGTATTCCATTCCATTCAATTCGAATCCATCGCATTGCATTCCATTCCATTCCATTCCATTCCATACCGATCTACTCGGGTTCATTCCATTCCATTCCTTTCCGTTCCGTTCCGTTCCATTCCATTCTGTTTCATTCCGTTCCATTCCATTCCATTCCATTCCATTCCGTTCTAATCGGGTTGATACCATTCTATTCCATTCCATTCCGTTCCGCTCCGTTCCGTTCCGTTCCGTTCCGTTCCGTTCCCTTCCGTTCTACTGGGGTTGATTCCATTCTATTCCATTCCATTCCATTCCATTCCATTCGATTCCATTCGATTCCATTCGATTCCATTCGATTCCATTCGATTCCATTCCATTCCATTCCATTCCATTCCATTCCATTCCATTGAATTCCATTCCATTCCATTCCATTCCATTCCATTGAATTCCATTCCGTTCCATTCCATTCCATTCCATTCCATTCCATTCCATTCCATTCCATTCCATTGAATTCCATTGAATTCCATTCCATTGAATTCCATTGAATTCCATTCCATTGAATACCATTCCATTCCGTTCCGTTCCGTTCCGTTCCGTTCCGTAGCGTTCCGTTCCGTTCTACTCGGGTTGATTCCATTCTATTCCATTCGATTCCATTCGATTCCATTCGATTCCATTCGATTCCATTCCATTCCATTCCATTGAATTCCATTCCATTCCATTCCATTCCATTCCATTCCATTGAATTCCATTCCATTCCATTCCATTCCATTCCATTGAATTCCATTCCGTTCCATTCCATTCCATTCCATTGAATTCCATTCCATTCCATTCCATTCCATTCCATTCCATTCCATTCCATTCCATTGAATTCCATTGAATTCCATTCCATTGAATTCCATTGAATTCCATTCCATTGAATTCCATTCCATTCCGTTCCGTTCCGTTCCGTTCCGTTCCGCTCTACTCGGGTTGATTCCATTCTATTCCATTCCATTCCATTCGATTCCATTCGATTCCATTCGATTCCATTCGATTCCATTCCATTCCATTCCATTCCACTCCATTCCATTCCACTCCACTCCACTCCACTCCACTCCACTCCACTCCAATCCACTCCACTCCACTCCATTCCATTCCATTCCATTCCATTGAATTCCATTGAATTCCGTTACATTCCATTCCATTCCGTTCCGTTCCGCTCCGTTCCGTTCCGTTGCATTCCGTTCCATTCTACTCGGGTTGATTCCATTCTATTCCATTCCATTCCATTCCATTCCATTCCATTCCACTCGGGTTGATCATAACATTCCGTTCCGTTTCGTTCCGTTCCGTTCCGTTCTACTCAGGTTGATTCCATTCTATTCCATTCCATTCCATTCCATTGAATTCCATTGAATTCCATTCCATTGAATTCCATTCCATTCAATTCCATGGAATTCCATTCCATTCCATTCCATTCCATTCCATTCCATTCCATTCCATTCCATTGAATTCCATTCCATTCCATTCCATTCCATTCCATTCCATTCCATTCCATTCCATTCCATTGAATTCCATTCCATTCCATTCCATTCCATTCCATTCCATTGAATTCCACTTCATTCCATTCCATTCCATTGAATTCCGTTCCATTCCATTCCATTCCGTTCCGTTCCGTTCCGTTCCGTTCCGTTCCGTTGCATTCCGTTCCGTTCTACTCGAGTTGATTCCATTCTATTCCATTCCATTCCATTCCATTCCATTCGATTTCATTCGATTCCATTCGATTCCATTCGATTCCATTCCATTGAATTCCGTTCCATTCCATTCCATTCCATTTCATTCCATTCCAATGAATTCCATTGAATTCCATTCCATTTAATTCCATTCCATTCCATTCCATTCGATTCCATTGAATTCCATTCCACTCCATTCCATTCCATTCGATTCCATTGAATTCCATTCCATTCCATTCCATTCCGTTCCATTCCGTTCCATTCCGTTCCATTCCATTGAATTCCCTTCCATTCCTTTGAATTCCGTTCCATTCCGTTCCGTTCCGTTCCATTCCGTTCCGTTCCGTTCCATTCCATTCCATTCCAGTCCATTCCATTCCATTCCATTCCATTCCATTCCATTCCATTCTACTCGGGTTGATTCCATTGTATTCCATTCCATTCCATTCGAATCCATTCCATTCCATTCCATTCCATTCCGTTCTACTCGGGTTCATTCCATTCCATTCCTTTCCGTTCCGTTCCGTTCCATTCCATTCTGTTCCATTCCGTTCCATTCCATTCCATTCCATTCCATTCCGTTCTAATCGGGTTGATTCCGTTCCATTCCATTCCATTCCGTTCCTTTCCGTTCCGTTCCGTTCCGTTCCGTTGCATTCCGTTCTGTTCTACTCGGGTTGATTCCATCCTATTCCATTCCATTCCATTCGATTCCATTCGATTCCATTCGATTCCATTCGATTTCATTCCATTCCATTCCATTGAATTCCATTCCATTCCATTCCATTCCATTCCATTCCATTGCATTCCATTGAATTCCATTGAATTCCATTCCATTTAATTCCGTTCCATTCCATTCCATTCGATTCCATTGAATTCCATTCCACTCCATTCCATTCCATTCGATTCCATTGAATTCCATTCCATTCCATTCCATTCCATTGAATTCCGTTCCATTCCATTCCATTCCATTCCGTTCCATTCCGTTCCATTCCGTTCCATTCCGTTCCACTCCATTGAATTCCGTTCCATTCCTTTGAATTCCGTTCCATTCCGTTCCATTCCGTTCCATTCCATTCCGTTCCATTCCATTCCATTCCATTCCATTCCATTCCATTCCATTCCATTCCATTCTACTCGGGTTGATTCCACTGTATTCCATTCCATTCCATTCGAATCCATTCCATTCCATTCCATTCCATTCCGTTCTACTCGGGTTCATTCCATTCCATTTCTTTCCGTTCCGTTACGTTCCATTCCATTCTGTTCCATTCCGTTCCATTCCATTCCATTCCATTCCATTCCGTTCTAATCGGGTTGATACCATTCTATTCCATTCCATTCCGTTCCGTTCCGTTCCGTTCCGTTCCGTTCTGTTCCCTTCCGTTCTACTCGGGATGATTCCATTCTATTTCATTCCATTCCATTCGATTCCATTCGATTCCATTCGATTCCATTCGAATCCATTCCATTCCATTCCATTGAAATCCATTCCATTCCATTCCATTACATTCCATTCCATTCCATTCCATTGAATTCCATTGAATTCCATTCCATTTAATTCCATTCCATTCCATTCAATTCGATTCCATTGAATTCCATTCCACTCCATTCCATTCCATTCGATTCCATTGAATTCCATTCCATTCCATTCCATTCCATTGAATTCCGTTCCATTCCATTCCATTCCATTCCGTTCCATTCCATTGAATTCCGCTCCATTCCTTTGAATTCCGTTCCATTCCGTTCCGTTCCGTTCCATTCCGTTCCGTTCCGTTCCATTCCGTTCCGTTCCGTTCCATTCCATTCCATTCCATTCCATTCCATTCCATTCCATTCCATTCTACTCGGGTTGATTCCATTGTATTCCATTCCATTCCATTCAAATCCATTCCATTCCATTCCATTCCATTCCGTTCTACTCGGGTTCATTCCATTCCATTCCTTTCCGTTCCGTTCCGTTCCATTCCATTCTTTTCCATTCCGTTCCATTCCATTCCATTCCATTCCATTCCGTTCTAATCGGGTTGATTCCGTTCCATTCCATTCCATTCCGTTCCATTCCGTTCCGTTCCGTTCCGTTCCGTTCCGTTGCATTCCGTTCCGTTCTACTCGGGTTGATTCCATTCTATTCCATTCCATTCCATTCGATTCCATTCGATTCCATTCGATTCCATTCGATTCCATTCCATTCCATTCCATTCCATTCCATTCCATTCCATTGAATTCCATTGAATTCCACTCCATTTAATACCATTCCATTCCATTCCATTCGATTCCATTGAATTCCATTCCACTCCATTCCATTCCATTCGATTCCATTGAATTCCATTCCATTCCATTCCATTCCATTCCATTGAATTCCGTTCCATTCCATTCCATTCTATTCCGTTCCATTCCGTTCCATTCCGTTCCATTCCGTTCCATTCCATTGAGTTCCGTTCCATTCCTTTGAATTCTGTTCCATTCCGTTCCATTCCGTTCCATTCCGTTCCGTTCCGTTCCATTCCATTCCATTCCATTCCATTCCATTCCATTCCATTCCAATCCATTCCATTCCATTCCGTTCTACTCGGGTTCATTCCATTCCATTCCTTTCCGTTCCGTTCCGTTCCATTCCATTCTGTTTCATTCCGTTCCATTCCATTCCATTCCGTTCCATTCCGTTCTAATCGGGTTGATACCATTCTATTCCATTCCATTCCGTTCTGCTCCGTTCCGTTCCGTTCCGTTCCGTTCCCTTCCGTTCCATTCCGTTCCATTCCATTGAGTTCCGTTCCATTCCTTTGAATTCTGTTCCATTCCGTTCCATTCCGTTCCATTCCGTTCCGTTCCGTTCCATTCCATTCCATTCCATTCCATTCCATTCCATTCCATTCCAATCCATTCCATTCCATTCCGTTCTACTCGGGTTCATTCCATTCCATTCCTTTCCGTTCCGTTCCGTTCCATTCCATTCTGTTTCATTCCGTTCCATTCCATTCCATTCCGTTCCATTCCGTTCTAATCGGGTTGATACCATTCTATTCCATTCCATTCCGTTCTGCTCCGTTCCGTTCCGTTCCGTTCCGTTCCCTTCCGTTCTACTGGGGTTGATTCCATTCTATTCCATTCCATTCCATTCGATTCCATTCGATTCCATTCGATTCCATTCGATTCCATTCGAATCCATTCGATTCCATTCCATTCCATTCCATTCCATTCCATTCCATTGAATTCCGTTCCATTCCATTCCGTTCCGTTCCGTTCCGTTCCGTTCCATTGCATTCCGTTCCATTCTACTCGGGTTGATTCCATTCTATTCCATTCCATTCCATTCGATTCCATTCGATTCCATTCGATTCCATTCGATTCCATTCGATTCCATTCCATTGAATTCCATTCCATTCCATTCCATTCCATTCCATTCCATTCCATTCCATTCCATTCCATTGAATTCCATTGAATTCCATTCCATTTAATTCCATTCCATTCCATTCAATTCGATTCCATTGAATTCCATTCCACTCCATTCCATTACATTCGATTCCATTGAATTCCATTCCATTCCATTCCATTCCGTTCCATTCCGTTCCATTCCGTTCCTTTCCGTTCCATTCCATTGAATTCCGTTCCATTCCTTTGAATTCCGTTCCATTCCATTCCGTTCCGTTCCATTCCGTTCCGTTCCGTTCCATTCCATTCCATTCCATTCCATTCCATTCCATTCCATTCCATTCCATTCTTCTCGGGTTGATTCCATTGTATTTCTTTCCATTCCATTCGAATCCATTCCATTCCATTCCATTCCATTCCATTCCATTCCGTTCTAGTCGGGTTCATTCCATTCCATTCCTTTCTGTTCCGTTCCGTTCCATTCCATTCTGTTCCATTCCGTTCCATTCCATTCCATTCCATTCCATTCCGTTCTAATCGGGTTGATTCCATTCTATTCCCTTCCATTCCGTTCCGTTCCGTTCCGTTCCGTTCCGTTCCCTTGCGTTCTACTGGGGTTGATTCCATTCTATTCCATTCCATTCCATTCGATTCCATTCGATTCCATTCGATTCCATTCGATTCCATTCGATTCCATTCCATTCCATTCCATTACATTCCTTTCCATTCCATTCCATTCCATTGAATTCCATTCCATTCCATACCATTCCATTGAATTCCATTCCATTCCATTGAATTCCATTCCGTTCCGTTCCGTTCCATTCCGTTCCGTTCCGTTCCATTCCATTCCGTTCCTTTCCATTGAATTCCGTTCCATTCCATTGAAATCCATTCCATTCCGTTCCATTCCATTGAATTCCGTTCCATTCCGTTCCATTCCGTTCCATTCCGTTCCATTCCGTTCTACTCTGGTTGACTCCATTCTATTCCATTCCATTCCATTCGATTCCATTCCATTCCATTCCATTCCATTCCATTCCATTCCATTCCATTCCGTTCTACTCGGGTTCATTCCATTCGATTCCGTTCCGTTCCGTTCCGTTCCATTCCGTTCTGTTCCATTCCGTTACATTCAATTCCATTCCATTCCATTCCGTTCTACTCGGTTTGATTCCATTCTATTCCACTCCATTCCGTTCCGTTCCGTTCCGTTCCGTTCCATTCTGTTCCGTTCCACTTGGGTTGATTCCATTCTATTCCATTCCATTCCATTCGATTCCATTCGATTCCATTCGATTCCATTCGTTTCCATTCCATTCCATTCGATTCCATTCCATTCCATTCAATTCCATTGAATTCCATGCCATTCCATTCCATTCCATTCCATTCCATTCCATTGAATTCCATTGAATTCCTTTCCATTGAATTCCATTCCATTCCATTCCATTCCATTCCGTTAGATCCCATTCGATTCCTTTCGATTCCATTCGATTCCATTCTATTCCATTCCATTCCATTCCATTGAATTCCATTCCATTCCATTCCATTCCATTCCATTCCATTCCATTTCATTCCATAGAATTCCATTCCATTCCATTCCATTCCATTCCATTGAATTCCGTTCCATTCCATTCCGTTCCGTTCCGTTCCGTTCCGTTCCGTTGCGTTCCGTTCCGTTCTACTCGGGTTGATTCCATTCTATTCCATTCCATTCCATTAGATTCCATTCGATTCCATTCGATTCCATTCGATTCCATTCGATTCCATTCCATTCCATTGAATTTCATTCCATTCCATTCCATTCCATTCCATTCCATTCCATTCCATTGAATTCCATTGAATTCCATTCCATTTAATTCCATTCCATTCCATTCCATTCGATTCCATTCCATTCCATTGAATTCCAATCCATTCCATTCCATTCCATTCCATTCCATTCCATTCCGTTCTACTCGGGTTGATTCCATTCTATTCCATTCCATTCCATTCGATTCCATTCCATTTCATTCCATTCCATTGAATTCCAATCCATTCCATTCCATTCCATTCCATTCCATTCCATTCCATACGGTTCTACTCGGGTTGATTCCATTATATTCCATTCCATTCCATTCGATTCCATTCCATTCCAATCAATTCCATTCGATTCCATTCGATTCCATTCGATTCCATTCCATTCCATTCCATTGAATTCCATTCCATTCCATTCCATTCCATTCCATTGAATTCCATTTCATTGCATTCCATTCCATTGAATTCCGTTCCATTCCATTCCATTCCGTTCCGTTCCGTTCCGTTGCATTCCTTTCCGTTCTACTCGGGTTGATTCCATTCTATTCCATTCCATTCCATTCCATTCCATTCGATTCCATTCGATTCCATTCGATTCCATTCCATTCCATTCCATTGAAATCCATTCCATTCCATTCCATTCCATTCCATTCCATTACATTCCATTGAATTCCTTTGAATTCCATTCCATTTAATTCCATTCCATTCCATTCCATTCGATTCCATTGAATTCCATTCCACTCCATTCCATTCCATTCGATTCCATTGAATTCCATTCCACTCCATTCCATTCCATTGAATTCCGTTCCATTCCATTCCATTCCATTCCGTTCCATTCCGTTCCATTCCGTTCCATTCCTTTCCATTCCATTGAATTCCGTTCCATTCCCTTGAATTCCGTTCCATTCCGTTCCGTTCCGTTCCATTCCATTCCGTTCCGTTCCATTCCGTTCCATTCCATTCCATTCCATTCCATTCCATTCCATTCCATTCCATTCTACTCGGGTTGATTCCATTGTATTCCATTCCATTCCATTCGTATCCATTCCATTCCATTCCATTCCATTCCGTTCTACTCGGGTTCATTCCATTCCATTCTTTCCGTTCCGTTCCGTTCCATTCCATTCTGTTCCATTCCGTTCCATTCCATTCCATTCCATTCCATTCCATTCTAATCGGGTTGATTCCATTCTATTCCATTCCATTCCGTTCCGTTCCGTTCCGTTCCGTTCCCTTGCGTTCTACTGGGGTTGATTCCATTCTACTCCATTCCATTCCATTCGATTCCATTCGATTCCATTCGATTCCATTCCATTCCATTCCATTCCATTCCATTCCATTCCATTGCATTGAATTCCGTTGCATTCCATTCCGTTCCGTTCCGTTCCCTTCCGTTCCGTTGCGTTCCTTTCCGTTCTACTCGGGTGGATTCCATTCTATTCCATTCCATTCCATTCGATTCCATTCGATTCCATTCGATTCCACTCGATTCCATTCGATTCCTTTCCATTCCATTCCATTGAATTCCATTCCATTCCATTCCATTCCATTCCATTCCATTCCATTGAATTCCATTCCATTCCATTCCATTCCATTCCATTCCATTCCATTGAATTCCGTTCCATTCCATTCCATTCCGTTCCGTTCCGTTCCGTTCCGTTCCGTTGCATTCCGTTCCGTTCTACTCGGGTTGTTTCCATTCTATTCCATTCCATTCCATTCGATTCCATTCGATTCCATTCGATTCCATTCGATTCCATTCCATTGAATTCCATTCCTTTCGATTCCATTCGATTCCATTCGATTCCATTCCATTCCATTCCATTGAATTCCATTCCATTCCATTCCATTCCATTCCATTCCATTCCATTCCATTGAATTCCATTGAATTCCATTCCATTTATTTCCATTCCATTCCATTCCTTTCGATTCCATTGAATTCCATTCCACTCCATTCCATTCCATTCGATTCCATTGAATTCCATTCCATTCCATTCCATTCCATTGAATTCCGTTCCATTCCATTCCATTCCATTCCGTTCCATTCCGTTCCATTCCGTTCCATTCCGTTCCATTCCATTGAATTCCGTTCCATTCCTATGAATTCCGTTCCATTCCGTTCCGTTCCGTTCCATTCCGTTCCGTTCCGTTCCATTCCATTCCGTTCCGTTCCGTTCCGTTCCGTTCCGTTCCGTTGCGTTCCGTTCCGTTCTACTCTGGTTGATTCCATTCTATTCCATTCGATTCCATTCGATTCCATTCGATTCCATTCCATTCCATGGAATTTCATTCCATTCCATTCCATTCCATTCCATTCCATTCCATTCCATTGAATTCCATTGAATTCCATTCCATTTAATTCCATTCCATTCCATTCCATTCGATTCCATTCCATTCCATTGAATTCCAATCCATTCCATTCCATTCCATTCCATTCCATTCCATTCCATTCCGTTCTACTCGGGTTGATTCCATTCTATTCCATTCCATTCCATTCGATTCCATTCCATTTCATTCCATTCCATTGAATTCCAATCCATTCCATTCCATTCCATTCCATTCCATTCCATTCCATACGGTTCTACTCGGGTTGATTCCATTATATTCCATTCCATTCCATTCGATTCCATTCCATTCCAATCAATTCCATTCGATTCCATTCGATTCCATTCGATTCCATTCCATTCCATTCCATTGAATTCCATTCCATTCCATTCCATTCCATTCCATTGAATTCCATTTCATTCCATTCCATTCCATTGAATTCCGTTCCATTCCATTCCATTCCGTTCCGTTCCGTTCCGTTGCATTCCTTTCCGTTCTACTCGGGTTGATTCCATTCTATTCCATTCCATTCCATTCCATTCCATTCGATTCCATTCGATTCCATTCGATTCCATTCCATTCCATTCCATTGAAATCCATTCCATTCCATTCCATTCCATTCCATTCCATTCCATTACATTCCATTGAATTCCTTTGAATTCCATTCCATTTAATTCCATTCCATTCCATTCCATTCGATTCCATTGAATTCCATTCCACTCCATTCCATTCCATTCGATTCCATTGAATTCCATTCCACTCCATTCCATTCCATTGAATTCCGTTCCATTCCATTCCATTCCATTCCGTTCCATTCCGTTCCATTCCGTTCCATTCCTTTCCATTCCATTGAATTCCGTTCCATTCCCTTGAATTCCGTTCCATTCCGTTCCGTTCCGTTCCATTCCGTTCCGTTCCGTTCCATTCCGTTCCATTCCATTCCATTCCATTCCATTCCATTCCATTCCATTCCATTCCATTCTACTCGGGTTGATTCCATTGTATTCCATTCCATTCCATTCGTATCCATTCCATTCCATTCCATTCCATTCCGTTCTACTCGGGTTCATTCCATTCCATTCTTTCCGTTCCGTTCCGTTCCATTCCATTCTGTTCCATTCCGTTCCATTCCATTCCATTCCATTCCATTCCATTCTAATCGGGTTGATTCCATTCTATTCCATTCCATTCCGTTCCGTTCCGTTCCGTTCCGTTCCCTTGCGTTCTACTGGGGTTGATTCCATTCTACTCCATTCCATTCCATTCGATTCCATTCGATTCCATTCGATTCCATTCCATTCCATTCCATTCCATTCCATTCCATTCCATTCCATTCCATTGCATTGAATTCCGTTGCATTCCATTCCGTTCCGTTCCGTTCCCTTCCGTTCCGTTGCGTTCCTTTCCGTTCTACTCGGGTGGATTCCATTCTATTCCATTCCATTCCATTCGATTCCATTCGATTCCATTCGATTCCACTCGATTCCATTCGATTCCTTTCCATTCCATTCCATTGAATTCCATTCCATTCCATTCCATTCCATTCCATTCCATTCCATTCCATTGAATTCCATTCCATTCCATTCCATTCCATTCCATTCCATTCCATTGAATTCCGTTCCATTCCATTCCATTCCGTTCCGTTCCGTTCCGTTCCGTTCCGTTGCATTCCGTTCCGTTCTACTCGGGTTGTTTCCATTCTATTCCATTCCATTCCATTCGATTCCATTCGATTCCATTCGATTCCATTCGATTCCATTCCATTGAATTCCATTCCTTTCGATTCCATTCGATTCCATTCGATTCCATTCCATTCCATTCCATTGAATTCCATTCCATTCCATTCCATTCCATTCCATTCCATTCCATTCCATTCCATTGAATTCCATTGAATTCCATTCCATTTATTTCCATTCCATTCCATTCCTTTCGATTCCATTGAATTCCATTCCACTCCATTCCATTCCATTCGATTCCATTGAATTCCATTCCATTCCATTCCATTCCATTGAATTCCGTTCCATTCCATTCCATTCCATTCCGTTCCATTCCGTTCCATTCCGTTCCATTCCGTTCCATTCCATTGAATTCCGTTCCATTCCTATGAATTCCGTTCCATTCCGTTCCGTTCCGTTCCATTCCGTTCCGTTCCGTTCCATTCCATTCCGTTCCGTTCCGTTCCGTTCCGTTCCGTTCCGTTGCGTTCCGTTCCGTTCTACTCTGGTTGATTCCATTCTATTCCATTCGATTCCATTCGATTCCATTCGATTCCATTCGATTCCATTCGATTCCATTCCTTTCCGTTCCATTCCATTCCATTGAATTCCATTCCATTCCATTCCATTCCATTCCATTCCATTGAATTCCATTCCGTTCCATTCCATTCCATTCCATTGAATTCCATTCCATTCCATTCCATTCCATTCCATTCCATTCCATTCCATTCCATTCCGTTCTAGTCGGGTTCATTCCATTCCATTCCTTTCTGTTCCGTTCCGTTCCATTCCATTCTGTTCCATTCTGTTCCATTCCATTCCATTCCATTCCATTCCATTCCATTCCATTCCATTCCATTCCATTCCATTCCATTGAATTCCATTGAATTCCATTCCATTTAATTCCATTCCATTCCATTCAATTCGATTCCATTGAATTCCATTCCACTCCATTCCATTCCATTCGATTCCATTGAATTCCATTCCATTCCATTCCATTCCGTTCCATTCCGTTCCATTCCGTTCCTTTCCGTTCCATTTCATTGAATTCCGTTCCATTCCTTTGAATTGCGTTCCATTCCGTTCCGTTCTGTTCCGTTCCGTTCCGTTCCATTCCATTCCATTCCATTCCATTCCATTCCATTCTACTCGGGTTGATTACATTGTATTCCATTCCATTCCATTCGAATCCATTCCATTCCATTCCATTCCATTCCATTCCATTCCATTCCGTTCTACTCGGGTTCATTCCATTCCATTACTTTCCGTTCCGTTCCGTTCCATTCCATTCTGTTCCATTCCGTTCTATTCCATTCCATTCCATTCCATTCCATTCCGTTCTAATCAGGTTGATTCCATTCTATTCCATTCCATTCCGTTCCGTTCCGTTCCGTTCCGTTCCCTTGCGTTCTACTGGGGTTGATTCCATTCTATTCCATTCCATTCCATTCGATTCCATTCGATTCCATTCGATTCCATTCGATTCCATTCCATTCCATTCCATTCCATTCCATTCCATTCCATTGAATTCCGTTCCATTCCATTGCGTTCCGTTCCGTTCCGTTGCGTTCCGTTCCGTTCTACTCGTGTTGATTCCATTCGATTCCATTCGATTCCATTCGATTCCATTCGATTCCATTCCATTCCATTCCATTCCATTCCATTGAATTCCGTTCCATTCCGTTCCGTTCCGTTCCGTTCCGTTCCGTTCCGTTCCGTTGCGTTCCGTTCCGTTCTACTCGGGTTGATTCCATTCTATTCCATTCCATTCCATTCGATTCCTTTCGATTCCATTCGACTCCATTCGATTCCACTCGATTCCATTCGATTCCATTCCATTCCATTCCACTGAATTCCGTTCCATTCCATTCCATTCCGTTCCGTTCTGTTCCGTTCTGTTCCGTTGCATTCCGTTCCGTTCTACTCGGGTTGATTCCATTCTATTCCATTCCATTCCATTCGATTCCATTCGATTCCATTCGATTCCATTCGATTCCATTCCATTCCATTCCATTGAATTCCATTCCATTCCATTCCATTCCATTCCATTCCATTCCATTCCAATCCATTCCATTCCATTGAATTCCATTGAATTCCATTCCATTTAATTCCATTCCATTCCATTCAATTCGATTCCATTGAATTCCATTCCACTCCATTCCATTCCATTCGATTCCATTGAATTCCATTCCATTCCATTCCATTCCGTTCCATTCCGTTCCATTCCGTTCCTTTCCGTTCCATTTCATTGAATTCCGTTCCATTCCTTTGAATTGCGTTCCATTCCGTTCCGTTCTGTTCCGTTCCGTTCCGTTCCATTCCATTCCATTCCATTCCATTCCATTCCATTCCATTCTACTCGGGTTGATTCCATTGTATTCCATTCCATTCCATTCGAATCCATTCCATTCCATTCCATTCCATTCCTTTCCATTCCGTTCTACTCGGGTTCATTCCTTTCCATTCCTTTCCGTTCCATTCCGTTCCATTCCATTCTGTTCCATTCAGTTCCATTCCAATCCATTCCATTCCATTCCGTTCTAATCGGGTTGATTCCATTCTATTCCCTTCCATTCCGTTCCGTTCCGTTCCGTTCCGTTCCGTTCCGTTCCCTTCCGTTCTACTGGGGTTGATTCCATTCTATTCCATTCCATTCCATTCGATTCCATTCGATTCCATTCGATTCCATTCGATTCTATTCGATTCCATTCCATTCCATTCCATTCCATTCCATTCCATTCCATTCCATTGAATTCCATTCCATTCCATTGAATTCCATTCCATTCCATTCCATTCCATTCCATTCCATTCCATTCCGTTCCGTTGAATTCCATTTCATTCCATTCCATTCCATTGAATTCCGTTCCATTCCATTTCATTCCGTTCCGTTCCGTTCCGTTCCGTTCCGTTCCGTTGCATTCCGTTCCGTTCTACTCGGGTTGATTCCATTCTATTCCATTCAATTCCATTCGATTCCATTCGATTCCATTCGATTCCATTCGATTCCATTCGATTCCATTCCATTGAATTCCATTCCATTCCATTCCATTCCATTCCATTCCATTCCATTCCATTGAATTCCATTGAATTCCATTCCATTTAATTCCATTCCATTCCATTCAGTTCGATTCCATTGAATTCCATTACACTCCATTCCATTCCATTCGATTCCATTGAATTCCATTCCATTCCATTCCATTCCGTTCCATTCCGTTCCATTCCGTTCCTTTCCGTTCCATTCCATTGAATTCCTTTCCATTCCTTTGAATTCCGTTCCATTCCGTTCCGTTACGTTCCATTCCGTTCCGTTCCGTTCCATTCCATTCCATTCCATTCCATTCCATTCCATTCCATTCCATTCCATTCTACTCGGGTTGATTCCATTGTATTCCCTTCCATTCCATTCGAATCCAATCCAGTCCATTCCATTCCATTCCATTCCGTTCTACTCGGGTTCATTCCATTCCATTCCTTTCCGTTCCGTTCCGTTCCATTCCATTCTGTTCCATTCCGTTCCATTCCATTCCATTCCATTCCATTCCGTTCTACTCGGGTTCATTCCATTCCATTCCTTTCCGTTCCGTTCCGTTCCATTCCATTCTGTTCCATTCCGTTCCATTCCATTCCATTCCATTCCATTCCGTTCTAATCGGGTTGATTCCATTCTATTCCCTTCCATTCCGTTCCGTTCCGTTCCGTTCCGTTCCTTTCCCTTCCGTTCTACTGGGGTTGATTCCATTCTATTCCATTCCATTCCATTCGATAACATTCGATTCCATTCGATTCCATTCGATTCCATTCGATTCCATTCGATTCCATTCCATTCCATTCCATTCCATTCCATTCCATTCCATTCCATTCCATTGAATTCCATTCCGTTCCGTTCCGTTCCATTCCGTTCCGTTCCGTTCCATTCCATTCCGTTCCACTCCATTGAATTCCGTTCCATTCCATTGAAATCCATTCCATTCCGTTCGATTCCATTGAATTCCGTTCCATTCCGTTCCATTCCGTTCCATTCCGTTCCATTCCGTTCTACTCAGGTTGACTCCATTCTATTCCATTCCATTCCATTCGATTCCATTCCATTCCATTCCATTCCATTCCATTCCATTCCGTTCTACTCGGGTTCATTCCATTCCATTCCGTTCCGTTCCGTTCCGTTCCATTCCGTTCTGTTCCATTCCGTTCCATTCAATTCCATTCCATTCCATTCCGTTCTACTCGGTTTGATTCCATTCTGTTCCACTCCATTCCGTTCCGTTCCGTTCCGTTCCGTTCCGTTCTGTTCCGTTCCACTTGGGTTGATTCCATTCAATTCCATTCCATTCCATTCGATTCCATTCGATTCCATTCGATTCCATTCGTTTCCATTCCATTCCATTCGATTCCATTCCATTCCATTCCATTCAATTCCATTGAATTCCATGCCATTCCATTCCATTCCATTCCATTCCATTCCATTGAATTCCATTGAATTCCTTTCCATTGAATTCCATTCCATTCCATTCCATTCCATTCCATTCCATTCCATTCCATTCCATTCCATTCCATTGAATTCCATTCCATTCCATTCCATAGAATTCCGTTCCATTCCATTCCATTCCATTCCATTCCATTAGATCCCATTCGATTCCTTTCGATTCCATTCGATTCCATTCTATTCCATTCCATTCCATTCCATTCCATTCCATTGAATTCCATTCCATTCCATTCCATTCCATTCCATGGAATTCCATTCCATTCCATTCCATTCCATTCCATTCCATTCCATTCCATTCCATAGAATTCCATTCCATTCCATTCCATTCCATTGAATTCCGTTCCATTCCATTCCATTGCATTCCGTTCCGTTCCGTTCCGTTCCGTTCCGTTGCGTTCCGTTCCGTTCTACTCGGGTTGATTCCATTCTATTCCATTCCATTCCATTAGATTCCATTCGATTCCATTCGATTCCATTCGATTCCATTCGATTCCATTGAATTTCATTCCACTCCATTCCATTCCATTCCATTCCATTCCATTCCATTCCATTCCATTCCATTCCATTGAATTCCATTGAATTCCATTCCATTTAATTCCATTCCATTCCATTCCATTCGATTCCATTCCATTCCATTGAATTCCAATCCATTCCATTACATTCCATTCCATTCCATTCCATTCCATTCCGTTCTACTCGGGTTGATTCCATTCTATTCCATTCCATTCCATTCGATTCCATTCCATTCCATTCCATTCCATTCCATTCCATTCCATTGAATTCCAATCCATTCCATTCCATTCCATTCCATTCCATTCCATTCCGTTCTACTCGGGTTGATTCCATTCTATTCCATTCCATTCCATTCGATTCCATTCCATTCCATTCCATTCCAATCGATTCCATTCGATTCCATTCGATTCCATTCGATTCCCTTCCATTCCATTCCATTGAATTCCATTCCATTCCATTCCATTGAATTCCATTTCATTCCATTCCATTCCATTGAATTCCATTCCATTCCATTCCATTCCATTCCATTCCATTCCATTCCGTTCTACTCGGGTTCATTACATTCCATTCCTTTCCGTTCCGTTCCGTTCCATTCCATTCTGTTCCATTCCGTTCCATTCCATTCCATTCCATTCCATTCCATTCCGTTCTAATCGGGTTGATTCCATTCTATTCCATTCCACTCCGTTCCGTTCCGTTCCGTTCCCTTGCGTTCTACTGGGGTTGATTCCATTCTATTCCATTGCATTCCATTCGATTCCATTCGATTCCATTCGATTCCATTCGATTCAATTCGATTCCATTCCATTCCATTCCATTCCATTCCATTCCATTCCATTGAATTCCGTTCCATTCCATTGCGTTTCGTTCCGTTCCGTTCCGTTCCGTTCCGTTCCGTTGCGTTCCGTTCCGTTCTAGTCGGGTTGATTCCATTCTATTCCATTCCATTCCATTCGATTCCATTCGATTCCATTCGATTCCACTCGATTCCATTCGATTCCATTCCATTCCATTCCATTGAATTCCATTCCATTCCATTCCATTCCATTCCATAGAATTCCATTCCATTCCATTCCATTCCATTCCATTGAATTCCATTTCATTCCATTCCATTCCATTGAATTCCGTTCCATTCCATTCCATTCCGTTCCGTTCCGTTCCGTTCCGTTCCGTTCCGTTGCATTCCGTTCCGTTCTACTCGGGTTGATTCCATTCTATTCCATTCCATTCCATTCCATTCCATTCCATTCCATTCCATTCCATTCCATTCGATTCCATTCCATTCCATTCCATTGAATTCCGTTCCATTCCATTCCATTCCGTTCCGTTCCATTCCGTTCCATTCCGTTCCATTCCGTTCCATTCCATTTAATTCCGTTCCATTCCTTTGAATTCCGTTCCATTCCGTTCCGTTCCGTTCCATTCCGTTCCGTTCCGTTCCATTCCATTCCATTCCATTCCATTCCATTCCATTCCATTCCATTCCATTCTACTCGGGTTGATTCCATTGTATTCCATTCCATTCCATTCGAATCCATTCCATTCCATTCCATTCCATTCCATTCCATTCCGTTCTACTCGGGTTCATTCCATTCCATTCCTTTCCGTTCCGTTCCGTTCCATTCCATTCTGTTCCATTCCGTTCCATTCCATTCCATTCCGTTCTAATCGGGTTGATACCATTCTATTCCATTCCATTCCGTTCGATTCCATTCCATTCCATTCCATTCCAATCGATTCCATTCGATTCCATTCGATTCCATTCGATTCCATTCCATTCCATTCCTTTGAATTCCATTCCATTCCATTCCATTCCATTCCATTGAATTCCATTTCATTCCATTCCATTCCATTGAATTCCGTTCCATTCCATTCCATTCCGTTCCGTTCCGTTCCGTTCCGTTTCGTTCCGTTCCGTTGCATTCCTTTCCGTTCTACTCGGGTTGATTCCATTCTATTCCATTCCATTCCATTCCATTCCATTCGATTCCATTCGATTCCATTCGATTCCATTCCATTCCATTCCATTGAAATCCATTCCATTCCATTCCATTCCATTCCATTGCATTCCATTCCATTCCATTCCATTGAATTCCATTGAATTCCATTGAATTCCATTGAATTCCATTCCATTCCATTCCATTCCATTCGATTCCATTGAATTCCATTCCACTCCATTCCATTCCATTCAATTGCATTGAATTCCATTCCATTCCTTTCCATACCATTGAATTCCGTTCCATTCCATTCCATTCCATTCCGTTCCATTCCGTTCCATTCCGTTCCATTCCTTTCCATTCCATTGAATTCCGTTCCATTCCTTTGAATTCCGTTCCTTTCCGTTCCGTTCCGTTCCATTCCGTTCCGTTCCGTTCCATTCCATTCCATTCCATTCCATTCCATTCCATTCCATTCTACTCGGGTTGATTCCATTGTATTCCATTCCATTCCATTCGAATCCATTCCATTCCATTCCATTCCATTACATTCCATTCCATTCCGTTCTACTCGGGTTGATTCCATTCTATTCCATTCCATTCCATTCGATTCCATTCCATTCCATTCCAATCGATTCCATTCGATTCCATTCGATTCCATTCGATTCCATTCCATTCCATTCCATTGAATTCCATTCCATTCCATTCCATTCCATTCCATTGAATTCCATTTCATTCCATTCCATTCCATTGAATTCCGTTCCATTCCATTCCGTTCCGTTCCGTTCCGTTCCGTTCCGTTCCGATGCATTGCTTTCCGTTCTACTCGGGTTGATTCCATTCTATTCCATTCCATTCCATTCCATTCCATTCGATTCCATTCGATTCCATTCGATTCCATTCCATTCCATTCCATTCCATTCCATTCCATTACATTCCATTCCATTGAATTCCATTGAATTCCATTCCATTTAATTCCATTCCATTCCATTCCATTCGATTCCATTGAATTCCATTCCACTCCTTTCCATTCCATTCGATTCCATTGAATTCCATTCCATTCCATTCCATTCCATTGAATTCCGTTCCATTCCATTCCATTCCATTCCGTTCCATTCCGTTCCATTCCGTTCCATTCCTTTCCATTCCATTGAATTCTGTTCCATTCCTTTGAATTCCGTTCCATTCCTTTCCGTTACGTTCCATTCCGTTCCGTTCCGTTCCATTCCATTCCATTCCATTCCATTCCATTCCATTCCATTCTACTCGGGTTGATTCCATTGTATTCCATTCCATTCCATTCGAATCCATTCCATTCCACTCCATTCCATTCCGTTCTACTCGGGTTCATTCCATTCCATTCCTTTCCGTTCCGTTCCGTTCCATTCCATTCTGTTCCATTCCGTTCTATTCCATTCCATTCCATTCCATTCCATTCCGTTCTAATCAGGTTGATTCCATTCTATTCCATTCCATTCCGTTCCGTTCCGTTCCGGTCCGTTCCCTTGCGTTCTACTGGGGTTGATTCCATTCTATTCCATTCCATTCCATTCGATTCCATTCGATTCCATTCGATTCCATTCGATTCCATTCCATTCCATTCCATTCCATTCCATTCCATTGAATTCCGTTCCATTCCATTGCGTTCCGTTCCGTTCCGTTGCGTTCCGTTCCGTTCTACTCGTGTTGATTCCATTCGATTCCATTCGATTCCATTCGATTCCATTCGATTCCATTCCATTCCATTCCATTCCATTCCATTGAATTCCGTTCCATTCCGTTCCGTTCCGTTCCGTTCCGTTCCGTTCCGTTCCGTTCCGTTGCGTTCCGTTCCGTTCTACTCGGGTTGATTCCATTCTATTCCATTCCATTCCATTCGATTCCATTCGATTCCATTCGATTCCATTCGATTCCACTCGATTCCATTCGATTCCATTCCATTCCATTCCACTGAATTCCGTTCCATTCCATTCCATTCCGTTCCGTTCTGTTCCGTTCTGTTCCGTTGCATTCCGTTCCGTTCTACTCGGGTTGATTCCATTCTATTCCATTCCATTCCATTCGATTCCATTCGATTCCATTCGATTCCATTCGATTCCATTCGATTCCATTCCATTCCATTCCATTGAATTCCATTCCATTCCATTCCATTCCATTCCATTCCATTCCATTCCATTCCATTGAATTCCATTGAATTCCATTCCATTTAATTCCATTCCATTCCATTCAATTCGATTCGATTGAATTCCATTCCACTCCATTCCATTCCATTCGATTCCATTGAATTCCATTCCATTCCATTCCATTCCGTTCCATTCCGTTCCATTCCGTTCCTTTCCGTTCCATTTCATTGAATTCCGTTCCATTCGTTTGAATTGCGTTCCATTCCGTTCCGTTCTGTTCCGTTCCGTGCCTTTCCATTCCATTCCATTCCATTCCATTCCATTCCATTCCATTCTACTCGGGTTGATTCCATTGTATTCCATTCCATTCCATTCGAATCCATTCCATTCCATTCCATTCCATTCCATTCCATTCCATTCCGTTCTACTCGGGTTCATTCCATTCCATTCCTTTCCGTTCCGTTCCGTTCCATTCCATTCTGTTCCATTCCGTTCCATTCCATTCCATTCCATTCCATTCCGTTCTAATCGGGTTGATTCCATTCTATTCCCTTCCATTCCGTTCCGTTCCGTTCCGTTCCGTTCCGTTCCCTTCCGTTCTACTGGGGTTGATTCCATTCTATTCCATTCCATTCCATTCGATAACATTCGATTCCATTCGATTCCATTCGATTCCATTCGATTCCATTCGATTCCATTCCATTCCATTCCATTCCATTCCATTCCATTCCATTCCATTGAATTCCATTCCGTTCCGTTCCGTTCCATTCCGTTCCGTTCCGTTCCATTCCATTCCGTTCCACTCCATTGAATTCCGTTCCATTCCATTGAAATCCATTCCATTCCGTTCGATTCCATTGAATTCCATTCCATTCCGTTCCATTCCGTTCCATTCCGTTCCATTCCGTTCTACTCAGGTTGACTCCATTCTATTCCATTCCATTCCATTCGATTCCATTCCATTCCATTCCATTCCATTCCATTCCATTCCGTTCTACTCGGGTTCATTCCATTCCATTCCGTTCCGTTCCGTTCCGTTCAATTCCGTTATGTTCCATTACGTTCCATTCAATTCCATTCCATTCCATTCCGTTCTACTCGGTTTGATTCCATTCTGTTCCACTCCATTCCGTTCCGTTCCGTTCCGTTCCGTTCCGTTCTGTTCCGTTCCACTTGGGTTGATTCCATTCAATTCCATTCCATTCCATTCGATTCCATTCGATTCCATTCGATTCCATTCGTTTCCATTCCATTCCATTCGATTCCATTCCATTCCATTCCATTCAATTCCATTGAATTCCATGCCATTCCATTCCATTCCATTCCATTGAATTCCATTGAATTCCTTTCCATTGAATTCCATTCCATTCCATTCCATTCCATTCCATTCCATTCCATTCCATTCCATTCCATTCCATTGAATTCCATTCCATTCCATTCCATTCCATAGAATTCCGTTCCATTCCATTCCATTCCATTCCATTCCATTCCATTAGATCCCATTCGATTCCTTTCGATTATATTCGATTCCATTCTATTCCATTCCATTCCATTCCATTCCATTCCATTCCATTCCATTCCATTGAATTCCATTCCATTCCATTCCATTCCATTCCATGGAATTCCATTCCATTCCATTCCATTCCATGGAATTCCATTCCATTCCATTCCATTCCATTCCATTCCATTCCATAGAATTCCATTCCATTCCATTCCATTCCATTGAATTCCGTTCCATTCCATTCCATTCCATTCCGTTCCGTTCCGTTCCGTTCCGTTCCGTTGCGTTCCGTTCCGTTCTACTCGGGTTGATTCCATTCTATTCCATTCCATTCCATTAGATTCCATTCGATTCCATTCGATTCCATTCGATTCCATTCGATTCCATTCGATTCCATTCGTTTCCATTCCATTCCATTCGATTCCATTCCATTCCATTCAATTCCATTGAATTCCATGCCATTCCATTCCATTCCAATCCATTCCATTCCATTGAATTCCATTGAATTCCTTTCCATTGAATTCCATTCCATTCCATTCCATTCCATTCCGTTAGATCCCATTCGATTCCTTTCGATTCCATTCGATTCCATTCTATTCCATTCCATTCCATTCCATTGAATTCCATTCCATTCCATTCCATTCCATTCCATTCCATTCCATTTCATTCCATAGAATTCCATTCCATTCCATTCCATTCCATTGAATTCCGTTCCATTCCATTCCGTTCCGTTCCGTTCCGTTCCGTTCCGTTGCGTTCCGTTCCGTTCTACTCGGGTTGATTCCATTCTATTCCATTCCATTCCATTAGATTCCATTCGATTCCATTCGATCTCATTCGATTCCATTCCATTTAATTCCATTCCATTCTATTCCATTCGATTCCATTCCATTCCATTGAATTCCAATCCATTCCATACCATTCCATTCCATTCCATTCCATTCCATTCCGTTCTACTCGGGTTGATTCCATTCTATTCCATTCCATTCCATTCGATTCCATTCCATTTCATTCCATTCCATTGAATTCCAATCCATTCCATTCCATTCCATTCCATACGGTTCTACTCGGGTTGATTCCATTATATTCCATTCCATTCCATTCGATTCCATTCCATTCCAATCAATTCCATTCGATTCCATTCGATTCCATTCGATTCCATTCCATTCCATTCCATTGAATTCCATTCCATTCCATTCCATTCCATTCCATTGAATTCCATTTCATTCCATTCCATTCCATTGAATTCCGTTCCATTCCATTCCATTCCATTCCGTTCCGTTCCGTTGCATTCCTTTCCGTTCTACTCGGGTTGATTCCATTCTATTCCATTCCATTCCATTCCATTCCTTTCGATTCCATTCGATTCCATTCGATTCCATTCCATTCCATTCCATTGAAATCCATTCCATTCCATTCCATTCCATTCCATTCCATTCCATTCCATTACATTCCATTGAATTCCTTTGAATTCCATTCCATTTAATTCCATTCCATTCCATTCCATTCGATTCCATTGAATTCCATTCCACTCCATTCCATTTCATTCGATTCCATTGAATTCCATTCCATTCCATTCCATTCCATTGAATTCCGTTCCATTCCATTCCATTCCATTCCGTTCCATTCCGTTCCATTCCGTTCCATTCCTTTCCATTCCATTGAATTCCGTTCCATTCCTTTGAATTCCGTTCCATTCCGTTCCGTTCCGTTCCATTCCGTTCCGTTCCGTTCCATTCCGTTCCATTCCATTCCATTCCATTCCATTCCATTCCATTCCATTCCATTCTACTCTGGTTGATTCCATTGTATTCCATTCCATTCCATTCGAATCCATTCCATTCCATTCCATTCCATTCCGTTCTACTCGGGTTCATTCCATTCCATTCTTTCCGTTCCGTTCCGTTCCGTTCCATTCTGTTCCATTCCGTTCCATTCCATTCCATTCCATTCCATTCCATTCTAATCGGGTTGATTCCATTCTATTCCATTCCATTCCGTTCCGTTCCGTTCCGTTCCCTTGCGTTCTACTGGGGTTGATTCCATTCTACTCCATTCCATTCCATTCGATTCCATTCGATTCCATTCGATTCCATTCCATTCCATTCCATTCCATTCCATTCCATTCCATTGCATTGAATTCCGTTGCATTCCATTCCGTTCCGTTCCGTTCCCTTCCGTTCCGTTGCGTTCCTTTCCGTTCTACTCGGGTGGATTCCATTCTTTTCCATTCCATTCCATTCGATTCCATTCGATTCCATTCGATTCCACTCTATTCCATTCGATTCCTTTCCATTCCATTCCATTGAATTCCATTCCATTCCATTCCATTCCATTCCATTCCATTCCATTCCATTGAATTCCATTCCATACCATTCCATTCCATTCCATTCCATTCCATTGAATTCCATTACACTCCATTACATTCCATTGAATTCCGTTCCATTCCATTCCATTCCGTTCCGTTCCGTTCCGTTCCGTTCCGTTCCGTTGCATTCCGTTCCGTTCTACTCGGGTTGATTCCATTCTATTCCATTCCATTCCATTCGATTCCATTCGATTCCATTCGATTCCATTCGATTCCATTCCATTGAATTCCATTCCTTTCGATTCCATTCGATTCCATTCGATTCCATTCCATTCCATTCCATTGAATTCCATTCCATTCCATTCCATTCTATTCCATTCCATTCCATTCCATTCCATTGAATTCCATTGAATTCCATTCCATTTATTTCCATTCCATTCCATTCCTTTCGATTCCATTGAATTCCATTCCACTCCATTCCATTCCATTCGATTCCATTGAATTCCATTCCATTCCATTCCATTCCATTGAATTCCGTTCCATTCCATTCCATTCCATTCCGTTCCATTCCGTTCCATTCCGTTCCATTCCGTTCCATTCCATTGAATTCCGTTCCATTCCTATGAATTCCGTTCCATTCCGTTCCGTTCCGTTCCACTCCGTTCCGTTCCGTTCCATTCCGTTCCGTTCCGTTCCGTTCCGTTCCGTTGCGTTCCGTTCCGTTCTACTCGGGTTGATTCCATTCTATTCCATTCCATTCCATTCGATTCCATTCGATTCCATTCGATTCCATTCGATTCCATTCCTTTCCATTCCATTCCATTCCATTGAATTCCATTCCATTCCATTCCATTCCATTCCATTCCATTGAATTCCATTCCGTTCCATTCCATTCCATTGAATTCCGTTCCATTCCATTCCATTCCATTCCGTTCCATTCCGTTCCATTCCGTTCCATTCCATTGAATTCCGCTCCATTCCTTTGAATTCCGTTCCATTCCGTTCCGTTCCGTTCCATTCCGTTCCATTCCGTTCCATTCCATTCCATTCCATTCCATTCCATTCCATTCCATTCCATTCCATTCCATTCCATTCTACTCGGGTTGATTCCATTGTATTCCATTCCATTCCATTCGAATCCATTCCATTCCATTCCATTCCATTCCGTTCTACTCGGGTTCATTCCATTCCATTCCTTTCCGTTCCGTTACGTTCCATTCCATTCTGTTCCATTCCGTTCCATTCCATTCCATTCCATTCCATTCCGTTCTAATCGGGTTGATACCATTCTATTCCATTCCATTCCGTTCCGTTCCGTTCCGTTCCGTTCCGTTCCGTTCCCTTCCGTTCTACTCGGGTTGATTCCATTCTATTCCATTCCATTCCATTCGATTCCATTCGATTCCATTCGATTCCATTCCATTCCATTCCATTGAAATCCATTCCATTGCATTCCACTCCATTCCATTCCATTCCATTCCATTGAATTCCATTGAATTCCATTCCATTTTATTCCATTCCATTCCATTCCATTCGATTCCATTGAATTCCATTCCACTCCATTCCATTCCATTCGATTCCATTGAATTCCATTCCATTCCATTCCATTCCATTGAATTCCGTTCCATTCCATTCCATTCCATTCCGTTCCATTCCGTTCCATTCCGTTCCATTCCATTGAATTCCGCTCCATTCCTTTGAATTCCGTTCCATTCCGTTCCGTTCCGTTCCATTCCGTTCCATTCCGTTCCATTCCATTCCATTCCATTCCATTCCATTCCATTCCATTCCATTCTACTCGGGTTGATTCCATTGTATTCCATTCCATTCCATTCAAATCCATTCCATTCCGTTCCATTCCCTTCCGTTCTACTCGGGTTCATTCCATTCCATTCCTTTCCGTTCCGTTCCGTTCCATTCCATTCTGTTCCATTCCGTTCCATTCCATTCCATTCCATTCCATTCCGTTCTAATCGGGTTGATTCCGTTCCATTCCATTCCATTCCGTTCCGTTCCGTTCCGTTCCGTTCCGTTCCGTTGCATTCCGTTCCGTTCTACTCGGGTTGATTCCATTCTATTCCATTCCATTCCATTCGATTCCATTCGATTCCATTCGATTCCATTCGATTCCATTCCATTCCATTCCATTGAATTCCATTCCATTCCATTCCATTCCATTCCATTCCATTCCATTGAATTCCATTGAATTCCACTCCATTTAATACCATTCCATTCCATTCCATTCGATTCCATTGAATTCCATTCCACTCCATTCCATTCCATTCGATTCCATTGAATTCCATTCCATTCCTTTCCATTCCATTGAATTCCGTTCCATTCCATTCCATTCCATTCCGTTCCATTCCGTTCCATTCCGTTCCATTCCGATCCATTCCATTGAATTCCGTTCCATTCCTTTGAATTCCGTTCCATTCCGTTCCATTCCGTTCCATTCCGTTCCATTCCGTTCCGTTCCATTCCATTCCATTCCATTCCATTCCATTCCATTCTATTCCATTCCATTCCATTCCATTCTACTCGGGTTGATTTCATTGTATTCCATTCCATTCCATTCGAATCCATTGCATTCCATTCCATTCCATTCCATTCCATTCCATTCCGTTCTACTCGGGTTCATTCCATTCCATTCCTTTCCGTTCCGTTCCGTTCCATTCCATTCTGTTTCATTCCGTTCCATTCCATTCCATTCCATTCCATTCCATTCTAATCGGGTTGATACCATTCTATTCCATTCCATTCCGTTCCGCTCCGTTCCGTTCCGTTCCGTTCCGTTCCGTTCCCTTCCGTTCTACTGGGGTTGATTCCATTCTATTCCATTCCATTCCATTCGATTCCATTCGATTCCATTCGATTCCATTCGATTCCATTCCATTCCATTCCATTCCATTCCATTTAATTCCGTTCCATTCCATTCCGTTCCATTCCATTCCATGGAATTCCATTCCATTCCATTGAATTCCATTCCATTCCATTCCATTCCATTGAATTCCGTTCCATTCCATTCCGTTCCGTTCCGTTCTGTTCCGTTCCGTTCCGTTGCATTCCGTTCCGTTCTACTCGGTTTGATTCCATTATATTCCATTCCATTCCATTCCATTCCATTCGATTCCATTCGATTCCATTCGATTCCATTCCATTCCATTCCATTGAATTCCATTCCATTCCATTCCATTCCATTCCATTCCATTCCATTGAATTCCATTCTATTCCATTCCATTCCATTCCATTCCATTCCATTCCATTCCATTCCATTCCACTCCACTCCACTCCACTCCACTCCACTCCAATCCCCTCCACTCCACTCCATTCCATTCCATTCCATTGAATTCCATTGAATTCCATTCCGTTCCATTCCATTCCATTCCATTCCATTCCATTCCATTCCGTTCCATTCCATTCCATTCCATTGAATTCCATTCCATTCCATTCCATTCCATTCCATTCCATTCCATTGAATTCCATTGAATTCCATTCCATTGAATTCCACTGAATTCCATTCCATTGAATTCCATTGAATTCCATTCCATTGAATTCCATTCCATTCCGTTCCGTTCCGTTCCGTTCCGCTCTACTCGGGTTGATTTCATTCTATTCCATTCCATTCCATTCGATTCCATTCGATTCCATTCGATTACATTCGATTCCATTCCATTCCATTCCATTCCACTCCATTCCATTCCACTCCACTCCACTCCACTCCAATCCACTCCACTCCACTCCATTCCATTCCATTCCATTCCATTGAATTCCATTGAATTCCATTCCATTCCATTCCATTCCATTCCATTTCATTCCATTCGATTCCGTTCTACTCGGGTTGATTCCATTCTATTCCATTCCTTTTCATTCGATTCCATTCGATACCATTCGATTCCATTCGATTCCATTCAATTCCATTCCATTCTATTCCATTGAATTCCATTCCATTCCATTCCTTTCCATTCCATTCCATTCCATTGAATTCCATTCCATTCCATTCCATTCCATTCCTTTCCATTCCATTCCATTCCATTGAATTCCATTCCATTCCATTCCATTCCATTCCATTCCATTGAATTCCATTTCATTCCATTCCATTCCATTGAATTCCGTTACATTCCATTCCATTCCGTTCCGTTCCGTTCCGTTCCATTCCGTTCCGTTGCATTCCGTTCCGTTCTACTCGGGTTGATTCCATTCTATTCCATTCCATTCCATTCCATTCCATTCCATTCCACTCGGGTTGATCATAACATTCCGTTCCGTTTCGTTCCGTTCCGTTCCGTTCCTTTCCGTTCTACTCGGGTTGATTCCATTCTATTCCATTCCATTCCATTCCATTGAATTCCATTGAATTCCATTCCATAGAATTCCATTCCATTCCATTCCATTCCATTCCATTCCATTGTATTCCATTCCATTCCATTCCATTCCATTGAATTCCATTTCATTCCATTCCATTCCATTGAATTCCGTTCCATTCCATTCCATTCCATTCCATTCCATTGAATTCCATTGAATTCCATTCCATTTAATTCCATTCCATTCCATTCCATTCGATTCCATTGAATTCCATTCCACTCCATTCCATTCCATTCGATTAAATTGAATTCCATTCCTTTCCATTCCATTCCATTCCGTTCCATTCGATTCCATTCCGTTCCATTCCGTTCCATTCCATTGAATTCCCTTCCATTCCTTTGAATTCCGTTCCATTCCGTTCCGTTCCATTCCGTTCCGTTCCGTTCCATTCCATTCCATTCCATTCCATTCCATTCCATTCCATTCCATTCCATTCTACTCGGGTTGATTCCATTGTATTCCATTCCATTCCATTCGAATCCATTCCATTCCATTCCATTCCATTCCATTCCGTTCTACTCGGGTTCATTCCATTCCATTCCTTTCCGTTCCGTTCCGTTCCATTCCATTCTGTTCCATTCCGTTCCATTCCATTCCATTCCATTCCATTCCGTTCTAATCGGGTTGATTCCGTTCCATTCCATTCCATTCCGTTCCTTTCCGTTCCGTTCCGTTCCGTTCCGTTGCATTCCGTTCCGTTCTACTCGGGTTGATTCCATTCTATTCCATTCCATTCCATTCCATTCCATTCGATTCCATTCGATTGCATTCGATTCCATTCCATTCCATTCCATTGAATTCCATTCCATTCCATTCCATTCCATTCCATTCCATTCCATTCCATTCCATTCCATTGAATTACATTCCATTCCATTCCATTCCATTCCATTCCATTCCATTCCATTCCATTGAATTCCATTTCATTCCATTCCATTCCATTGAATTCCGTTCCATTCCATTCCATTCCGTTCCGTTCCGTTCCGTTCCGTTCCGTTCCGTTGCATTCCGTTCCGTTCTACTCGGGTTGATTCAATTCTATTCCATTCCATTCCATTCCATTCCATTCGATTCCATTCGATTCCATTCGATTCCATTCGATTACATTCCATTGAATTCCGTTCCATTCCATTCCATTCCATTCCATTCCATTGAATTCCATTGAATTCCATTCCATTTAATTCCATTCCATTCCATTCCATTCGATTCCATTGAATTCCATTCCACTCCATTCCATTCCATTCGATTAAATTGAATTCCATTCCATTCCATTCCATTCCATTGCATTCCGTTCCATTCCATTCCATTCCATTCCGTTCCATTCGATTCCATTCCGTTCCATTCCTTTCCATTCCATTGAATTCCCTTCCATTCCTTTGAATTCCGTTCCATTCCGTTCCGTTCCGTTCCATTCCGTTCCGTTCCGTTCCATTCCATTCCATTCCATTCCATTCCATTCCATTCCATTCCATTCCATTCCATTCCATTCTACTCGGGTTGATTCCATTGTATTCCATTCCATTCCATTCGAATCCATTCCATTCCATTCCATTCCATTCCATTCCATTCCGTTCTACTCGGGTTCATTCCATTCCATTGCTTTCCGTTCCGTTCCGTTCCATTCCATTCTGTTCCATTCCGTTCCATTCCATTCCATTCCATTCCATTCCGTTCTAATCGGGTTGATTCCGTTCCATTCCATTCCATTCCGTTCCTTTCCGTTCCGTTCCGTTCCGTTCCGTTCCGTTGCATTCCGTTCCGTTCTACTCGGGTTGATTCCATTCTATTCCATTCCATTCCATTCGATTCCATTCGATTCCATTCGATTCCATTCGATTCCATTCGATTCCTTTCCATTCCATTATATTGAATTCCATTCCATTCCATTCCATTGAATTCCATTCCATTCCATTCCATTCCATTCCATTCCATTCCATTGAATTCCATTGAATTCCATTCCATTTAATTCCATTCCATTCCATTCCATTCGATTCCATTGAATTCCATCCCACTCCATTCCATTCCATTCGATTCCATTGAATTCCATTCCATTCCATTCCATTCCATTGAATTCCGTTCCATTCCATTCCATTCCGTTCCATTCCGTTCCATTCCGTTCCATTCCGTTCCATTCCATTGAATTCCGTTCCATTCCTTTGAATTCCGTTCCATTCCGTTCCATTCCGTTCCATTCCATTCCGTTCCATTCCATTCCATTCCATTCCATTCCATTCCATTCCATTCCATTCTACTCGGGTTGATTCCATTGTATTCCATTCCATTCCATTCGAATCCATTCCATTCCATTCCATTCCATTCCGTTCTACTCGGGTTCATTCCATTCCATTCCTTTCCGTTCCGTTACGTTCCATTCCATTCTGTTCCATTCCGTTCCATTCCATTCCATTCCATTCCATTCCGTTCTAATCGGGTTGATACCATTCTATTCCATTCCATCCCGTTCCGTTCCGTTCCGTTCCGTTCCGTTCCGTTCCCTTCCGTTCTACTCGGGTTGATTCCATTCTATTCCATTCCATTCCATTCGATTCCATTCGATTCCATTCGATTCCATTCCATTCCATTCCATTGAAATCCATTCCGTTGCATTCCATTCCATTCCATTCCATTCCATTGAATTCCATTGAATTCCATTCCATTTAATTCCATTCCATTCCATTCCATTCGATTCCATTGAATTCCATTCCACTCCATTCCATTCCATTCGATTCCATTGAATTCCATTCCATTCCATTCCATTCCATTGAATTCCGTTCCATTCCATTCCATTCCATTCCGTTCCATTCCGTTCCATTCCGTTCCATTCCGTTCCATTCCATTGAATTCCGCTCCATTCCTTTGAATTCCGTTCCATTCCGTTCCGTTCCGTTCCATTCCGTTCCGTTCCGTTCCATTCCATTCCATTCCATTCCATTCCATTCCATTCCATTCCATTCTACTCGGGTTGATTCCATTGTATTCCATTCCATTCCATTCAAATCCATTCCATTCCGTTCCATTCCCTTCCGTTCTACTCGGGTTCATTCCATTCCATTCCTTTCCGTTCCGTTCCGTTCCATTCCATTCTGTTCCATTCCGTTCCATTCCATTCCATTCCATTCCATTCCGTTCTAATCGGGTTGATTCCGTTCCATTCCATTCCATTCCGTTCCGTTCCGTTCCGTTCCGTTCCGTTCCGTTGCATTCCGTTCCGTTCTACTCGGGTTGATTCCATTCTATTCCATTCCATTCCATTCGATTCCATTCGATTCCATTCGATTCCATTCGATTCCATTCCATTCCATTCCATTGAATTCCATTCCATTGCATTCCATTCCATTCCATTCCATTCCATTCCATTCCATTCCATTCCATTGAATTCCATTGAATTCCACTCCATTTAATACCATTCCATTCCATTCCATTCGATTCCATTGAATTCCATTCCACTCCATTCCATTCCATTCGATTCCATTGAATTCCATTCCATTCCATTCCATTCCATTGAATTCCATTGAATTCCATTCCATTGCATTCCATTCCATTCCATTCCATTCCATTCCATTCCATTCCATTCCATTCGATTCCATTCCATTCCATTCCATTCCATTCCATTCCATTCCATTCCATTCCATTTAATTCCGTTCCATTACATTCCGTTCCATTCCATTCCATGGAATTCCATTCCATTCCATTGAATTCCATTCCATTCCATTCCATTCCATTGAATTCCGTTCCATTCCATTCCGTTCCGTTCCGTTCTGTTCCGTTCCGTTCCGTGGCATTCCGTTCCGTTCTACTCGGTTTGATTCCATTCTATTCCATTCCATTCCATTCCATTGCATTCGATTCCATTCGATTCCATTCGATTCCATTCCATTCCATTCCATTGAATTCCATTCCATTCCATTCCATTCCATTCCATTCCATTGAATTCCATTCTATTCCATTCCATTCCATTCCATTCCATTCCATTCCATTCCATTCCATTCCATTCCACCCCATTCCATTCCACTCCACTCCACTCCACTCCACTCCAATCCCCTCCACTCCACTCCATTCCATTCCATTCCATTCCATTGAATTCCATTGAATTCCATTCCGTTCCATTCCATTCCATTCCATTCCATTCCATTCCATTCCATTCCGTTCCATTCCATTCCATTCCATGGAATTCCATTCCATTCCATTCCATTCCATTCCATTCCATTCCATTCCATTCCATTCCATTCCATTCCATTCCATTGAATTCCATTCCATTGAATTCCATTGAATTCCATTCCATTGAATTCCATTCCATTCCGTTCCGTTCCGTTCGGTTCCGTTCCGCTCTACTTGGGTTGATTCCATTCTATTCCATTCCATTCCATTCGATTCCATTCGATTCCATTCGATTACATTCGATTCCATTCCATTCCATTCCATTCCACTCCATTCCATTCCACTCCACTCCACTCCACTCCACTCCACTCCAATCCACTCCACTCCACTCCATTCCATTCCATTCCATTCCATTGAATTCCATTGAATTCCATTCCATTCCATTCCATTCCATTCCATTTCATTCCATTCGATTCCGTTCTACTCGGGTTGATTCCATTCTATTCCATTCCTTTTCATTCGATTCCATTCGATTCCATTCGATTCCATTCGATTCCATTCCATTCCATTCCATTCTATTCCGTTGAATTCCATTCCATTCCATTCCTTTCCATTCCATTCCATTCCATTGAATTCCATTCCATTCCATTCCATTCCTTTCCATTCCATTCCATTCCATTGAATTCCATTCCATTCCATTCCATTCCATTCCATTCCATTGAATTCCATTTCATTCCATTCCATTCCATTGAATTCCGTTACATTCCATTCCATTCCGTTCCGTTCCGTTCCGTTCCGTTCCGTTGCATTCCGTTCCGTTCTACTCGGGTTGATTCCATTCTATTCCATTCCATTCCATTCCATTCCATTCCATTCCACTCGGGTTGATCATAACATTCCGTTCCGTTTCGTTCCGTTCCGTTCCGTTCCGTTCCGTTCTACTCGGGTTGATTCCATTCTATTCCATTCCATTCAATTCCATTGAATTCCATTCCATTCCATTCCATTCCATTCCATTCCATTCCATTCCATTCCATTGAATTCCATTCCATTCCATTCCATTCCATTGAATTCCATTTCATTCCATTCCATTCCATTGAATTCCGTTCCATTCCATTCCATTCCGTTCCATTGAATTCCATTGAATTCCATTCCATTTAATTCCATTCCATTCCATTCCATTCGATTCCATTGAATTCCATTCCACTCCATTCCATTCCATTCGATTAAATTGAATTCCATTCCATTCCATTCCATTCCATTGAATTCCGTTCCATTCCATTCCATTCCATTCCGTTCCATTCGATTAAATTCCGTTCCATTCCGTTCCATTCCATTGAATTCCCTTCCATTCCTTTGAATTCCGTTCCATTCCGTTCCGTTCCGTTCCATTCCGTTCCGTTCCGTTCCATTCCATTCCATTCCATTCCATTCCATTCCATTCCATTCCATTCCATTCCATTCCATTCTACTCGGGTTGATTCCATTGTATTCCATTCCATTCCATTCGAATCCATTCCATTCCATTCCATTCCATTCCATTCCGTTCTACTCGGGTTCATTCCATTCCATTCCTTTCCGTTCCGTTCCGTTCCATTCCATTCTGTTCCATTCCGTTCCATTCCATTCCATTCCATTCCATTCCGTTCTAATCGGGTTGATTCCGTTCCATTCCATTCCATTCCGTTCCTTTCCGTTCCGTTCCGTTCCGTTCCTTTCGGTTGCATTCCGTTCCGTTCTACTCGGGTTGATTCCATTCTATTCCATTCCATTCCATTCGATTCCATTCGATTCAATTCGATTCCATTCGATTCCATTCCATTCCATTCCATTGAATTCCATTCCATTCCATTCCATTGAATTCCATTCCATTCCATTCCATTCCATTCCATTCCATTGAATTCCATTGAATTCCATTCCATTTAATTCCATTCCATTCCATTCCATTCGATTCCATTGAATTCCATTCCACTCCATTCCATTCCATTCGATTCCATTGAATTCCATTCCATTCCATTCCATTCCATTGAATTCCGTTCCATTCCATTCCATTCCATTCCGTTCCATTCCGTTCCATTCCGTTTCATTCCGTTCCATTCCATTGAATTCCGTTCCATTCCTTTGAATTCCGTTCCATTCCGTTCCATTCCGTTCCATTCCGTTCCGTTCCATTCCATTCCATTCCATTCCATTCCATTCTATTCCATTCCATTCCATTCTACTCGGGTTGATTCCATTGTATTCCATTCCATTCCATTCGAATCCATTCCATTCCATTCCATTCCATTCCATTCCGTTCTACTCGGGTTCATTCCATTCCATTGCTTTCCGTTCCTTTACGTTCCATTCCATTCTGTTCCATTCCGTTCCATTCCATTCCATTCCATTCCATTCCGCTCTAATCAGGTTGATACCATTCTATTCCATTCCATTCTGTTCCGTTCCGTTCCGTTCCGTTCCGTTCCGTTCCGTTCCCTTCCGTTCTACTCGGGTTGATTCCATTCTATTCCATTCCATTCCATTCGATTCCATTCGATTCCATTCGATTCCATTCGATTCCATTCCATTCCATTCCATTGAATTCCATTCCATTCCATTTAATTCCATTCCATTCCATTCCATTCGATTCCATTGAATTCCATTAGATTCCATTCCATTCCATTCGATTCCATTGAATTCCATTCCATTCCATTCCATTCCATTCCATTGAATTCCGTTCCATTCCATTCCATTCCATTCCGTTCCATTCCGTTCCATTCCGTTCCATTCCGTTCCATTAAATTGAATTCCGCTCCATTCCTTTGAATTCCGTTCCATTCCGTTCCGTTCCGTTCCATTCCGTTCCGTTCCGTTCCATTCCATTCCATTCCATTCCATTCCATTCCATTCTACTCGGGTTGATTCCATTGTATTCCATTCCATTCCATTCAAATCCATTCCATTCCGTTCCATTAACTTCCGTTCTACTCGGGTTCATTCCATTCCATTCCTTTCCGTTCCGTTCCGTTCCATTCCATTCTGTTCCATTCCGTTCCATTCCATTCCATTCCATTCCATTCCGTTCTAATCGGGTTGATTCCGTTCCATTCCATTCCATTCCGTTCCGTTCCGTTCCTTTCCGTTCCGTTCCATTGCATTCCGTTCCGTTCTACTCGGGTTGATTCCATTCTATTCCATTCCATTCCATTCGATTCCATTCGATTCCATTCGATTCCATTCCATTCCATTCCATTGAATTCCATTCCATTCCATTCCATTCCATTCCATTCCATTCCATTCCATTCCATTCCATTCCATTCCATTGAATTCCACTCCATTTAATACCATTCCATTCCATTCCATTCGATTCCATTGAATTCCATTCCACTCCATTCCGTTCCGTTCGATTCCATTGAATTCCATTCCATTCCATTCCATTCCATTGAATTCCATTCCATTCCATTCCATTCCATTCCGTTCCATTCCGTTCCATTCCGTTCCATTCCGATCCATTCCATTGAATTCCGTTCCATTCCTTTGAATTCCGTTCCATTCCGTTCCATTCCGTTCCATTCCGTTCCGTTCCGTTCCGTTCCATTCCATTCCATTCCATTCCATTCCATTCCATTCTATTCCATTCCATTCCATTCCATTCTACTCGGGTTGATTTCATTGTATTCCATTCCATTCCATTCGAATCCATTGCATTCCATTCCATTCCATTCCATTCCATTCCTTTCCGTTCTACTCGGGTTCATTCCATTCCATTCCTTTCCGTTCCGTTCCGTTCCATTCCATTCTGTTTCATTCCGTTCCATTCCATTCCATTCCATTCCGTTCTAATCGGGTTGATACCATTCTATTCCATTCCATTCCGTTCCGCTCCGTTCCGTTCCATTCTGTTCCGTTCCGTTCCCTTCCGTTCTACTGGGGTTGATTCCATTCTATTCCATTCCATTCCATTCGATTCCATTCGATTCCATTCGATTCCATTCGATTCCATTCGATTCCATTCCATTCCATTCCATTCCATTCCATTCCATTCCATTCCATTCCATTCCTTTGAATTCCATTGAGTTCCACTCCATTTAATACCATTCCATTCCATTCCATTCGATTCCATTGAATTCCATTCCACTCCATTCCATTCCATTCGATTCCATTGAATTCCATTCCATTCCATTCCATTCCATTGAATTCCGTTCCATTCCATTCCATTCCATTCCGTTCCATTCCGTTCCATTCCGTTCCATTCCGTTCCATTCCATTGAATTCCGTTCCATTCCTTTGAATTCCGTTCCATTCCGTTCCATTCCGTTCCATTCCGTTCCGTTCCATTCCATTCCATTCCATTCCATTCCATTCCATTCCATTCCATTCCATTCCATTCTACTCGGGTTGATTCCATTGTATTCCATTCCATTCCATTCGAATCCATTCCATTCCATTCCATTCCATTCCGTTCTACTCGGGTTCATTCCATTCCATTCCTTTCCGTTCCGTTACGTTCCATTCCATTCTGTTCCATTCCGTTCCATTCCATTCCATTCCATTCCATTCCGTTCTAATCGGGTTGATACCATTCTATTCCATTCCATTCCGTTCCGTTCCGTTCCGTTCCGTTCCGTTCCGTTCCCTTCCGTTCTACTCGGGTTGATTCCATTCTATTCCATTCCATTCCATTCGATTCCATTCGATTCCATTCGATTCCATTCCATTCCATTCCATTGAAATCCATTCCATTGCATTCCACTCCATTCCATTCCATTCCATTCCATTGAATTCCATTGAATTCCATTCCATTTTATTCCATTCCATTCCATTCCATTCGATTCCATTGAATTCCATTCCACTCCATTCCATTCCATTCGATTCCATTGAATTCCATTCCATTCCATTCCATTCCATTGAATTCCGTTCCATTCCATTCCATTCCATTCCGTTCCATTCCGTTCCATTCCGTTCCATTCCATTGAATTCCGCTCCATTCCTTTGAATTCCGTTCCATTCCGTTCCGTTCCGTTCCATTCCGTTCCATTCCGTTCCATTACATTCCATTCCATTCCATTCCATTCCATTCCATTCCATTCTACTCGGGTTGATTCCATTGTATTCCATTCCATTCCATTCAAATCCATTCCATTCCGTTCCATTCCCTTCCGTTCTACTCGGGTTCATTCCATTCCATTCCTTTCCGTTCCGTTCCGTTCCATTCCATTCTGTTCCATTCCGTTCCATTCCATTCCATTCCATTCCATTCCGTTCTAATCGGGTTGATTCCGTTCCATTCCATTCCATTCCGTTCCGTTCCGTTCCGTTCCGTTCCGTTCCGTTGCATTCCGTTCCGTTCTACTCGGGTTGATTCCATTCTATTCCATTCCATTCCATTCGATTCCATTCGATTCCATTCGATTCCATTCGATTCCATTCCATTCCATTCCATTGAATTCCATTCCATTCCATTCCATTCCATTCCATTCCATTCCATTCCATTGAATTCCATTGAATTCCACTCCATTTAATACCATTCCATTCCATTCCATTCGATTCCATTGAATTCCATTCCACTCCATTCCATTCCATTCGATTCCATTGAATTCCATTCCATTCCATTCCATTCCATTGAATTCCGTTCCATTCCATTCCATTCCATTCCGTTCCATTCCGTTCCATTCCGTTCCATTCCGATCCATTCCATTGAATTCCGTTCCATTCCTTTGAATTCCGTTCCATTCCGTTCCATTCCGTTCCATTCCGTTCCATTCCGTTCCGTTCCATTCCATTCCATTCCATTCCATTCCATTCCATTCCATTCTATTCCGTTCCATTCCATTCCATTCTACTCGGGTTGATTTCATTGTATTCCATTCCATTCCATTCGAATCCATTGCATTCCATTCCATTCCATTCCATTCCATTCCATTCCGTTCTACTCGGGTTCATTCCATTCCATTCCTTTCCGTTCCGTTCCGTTCCATTCCATTCTGTTTCATTCCGTTCCATTTCATTCTATTCCATTCCATTCCGTTCCGTTCCGTTCCGTTCCGTTCCCTTCCGTTCTACTGGGGTTGATTCCATTCTATTCCATTCCATTCCATTCGATTCCATTCGATTCCATTCGATTCCATTCGATTCCATTCCATTCCATTCCATTCCATTCCATTCCATTCAATTCCATTCCATTCCATTTAATTCCGTTCCATTCCATTCCGTTCCGTTCCGTTCTGTTCCGTTCCGTTCCGTTGCATTCCGTTCCGTTCTACTCGGTTTGATTCCATTCTATTCCATTCCATTCCATTCCATTCCATTGAATTCCATTCTATTCCATTCCATTCCATTCCATTCCATTCCATTCCATTCCATTCCATTCCATTCCATTCCATTCCACTCCACTCCACTCCACTCCACTCCAATCCCCTCCACTCCACTCCATTCCATTCCATTCCATTGAATTCCATTGAATTCCATTCCGTACCATTCCATTCCATTCCATTCCATTCCATTCCATTCCATTCCGTTCCATTCCATTCCATTCCATTGAATTCCATTCCATTCCATTCCATTCCATTCCATTCCATTCCATTCCATTGAATTCCATTGAATTCCATTCCATTGAATTCCATTGAATTCCATTCCATTGAATTCCATTCCATTCCGTTCCGTTCCGTTCCGTTCCGCTCTACTCGGGTTGATTTCATTCTATTCCATTCCATTCCATTCGATTCCATTCGATTCCATTCGATTACATTCGATTCCATTCCATTCCATTCCATTCCACTCCATTCCATTCCACTCCACTCCACTCCACTCCACTCCACTCCAATCCACTCCACTCCACTCCATTCCATTCCATTCCATTCCATTGAATTCCATTGAATTCCATTCCATTCCATTCCATTCCATTCCATTCCATTTCATTCCATTCGATTCCGTTCTACTCGGGTTGATTCCATTCTATTCCATTCCTTTTCATTCGATTCCATTCGATTCCATTCGATTCCATTCGATTCCATTCAATTCCATTCCATTCTATTCCATTGAATTCCATTCCTTTCCATTCCTTTCCATTCCATTCCATTCCATTGAATTCCATTCCATTCCATTCCATTCCATTCCTTTCCATTCCATTCCATTCCATTGAATTCCATTCCATTCCATTCCATTCCATTCCATTCCATTGAATTCCATTTCATTCCATTCCATTCCATTGAATTCCGTTACATTCCATTCCATTCCGTTCCGTTCCGTTCCGTTCCATTCCGTTCCGTTGCATTCCGTTCCGTTCTACTCGGGTTGATTCCATTCTATTCCATTCCATTCCATTCCATTCCATTCCATTCCACTCGGGTTGATCATAACATTCCGTTCCGTTTCGTTCCGTTCCGTTCCGTTCCGTTCCGTTGTACTCGGGTTGATTCCATTCTATTCCATTCCATTCCATTCCATTGAATTCCATTGAATTCCGTTCCATAGAATTCCATTCCATTCAATTCCATTGAATTCCATTCCATTCCATTCCATTCCATTCCATTCCATTCCATTCCATTGTATTCCATTCCATTCCATTCCATTCCATTGAATTCCATTCCATTCCATTCCATTCCATTGAATTCCGTTCCATTCCATTCCATTCCATTCCATTCCATTGAATTCCATTGAATTCCATTCCATTTAATTCCATTCCATTCCATTCCATTCGATTCCATTGAATTCCATTCCACTCCATTCCATTCCATTCGATTAAATTGAATTCCATTCCATTCCATTCCATTCCATTGAATTCCGTTCCATTCCATTCCATTCCATTCCGTTCCATTCGATTCCATTCCGTTCCATTCCGTTCCATTCCATTGAATTCCCTTCCATTCCTTTGAATTCCATTCCATTCCATTCCATTCCATTCCATTCCATTCCATTCCATTCCATTCCATTCTACTCGGGTTGATTCCATTGTATTCCATTCCATTCCATTCGAATCCATTCCATTCCATTCCATTCCATTCCATTCCGTCCTACTCGGGTTCATTCCATTCCATTCCTTTCCGTTCCGTTCCGTTCCATTCCATTCTGTTCCATTCAGTTCCATTCCATTCCATTCCATTCCATTCCGTTCTAATCGGGTTGATTCCATTCTATTCCATTGCATTCCATTCCATTCCATTCCATTCCACTCGGGTTGATCATAACATTCCGTTCCGTTTCGTTCCGTTCCGTTCCGTTCCGTTCCGTTCTACTCGGGTTGATTCCATTCTATTCCATTCCATTCCATTCCATTGAATTCCATTGAATTCCATTCCATTGAATTCCATTCCATTCAATTCCATTGAATTCCATTCCATTCCATTCCATTCCATTCCATTCCATTGAATTCCATTCCATTCCATTCCATTCCATTCCATTCCATTCCATTGAATTCCATTTCATTCCATTCCATTCCATTGAATTCCGTTCCATTCCATTCCATTCCGTTCCGTTCCATTCCGTTCCGTTCCGTTCCGTTGCATTCCGTTCCGTTCTTCTCGGGTTGATTCCATTCTATTCCTTTCCATTCCATTCCATTCCATTCGATTCCATTGAATTCCATTCCATTCCATTCCATTCCATTGAATTCCGTTCCATTCCATTCCATTCCATTCCATTCCATTCCATTCCATTCCATTCCGTTCCATTGAATTCCATTTCATTCCATTCCATTCCATTGAATTCCGTTCCATTCCATTCCATTCCGTTCCGTTCCGTTCCGTTCCGTTCCGTTCCGTTCCGTTGCGTTCCGTTCCGTTCTACTCGGGTTGATTCCATTCTATACCATTCCATTCCGTTCCGTTCCGTTCCGTTCCGTTCCGTTCCGTTCCCTTCCGTTCTACTCGGGTTGATTCCATTCTATTCCTTTCCATTCCATTCGATTCCATTCGATTCCATTCGATTCCATTCCATTCCATTCCATTCCATTCCATTGAAATCCATTCCATTCCATTCCATTCCATTCCATTCCATTCCATTCCATTGAATTCCATTGAATTCCATTCCATTTAATTCCATTCCATTCCATTCCATTCGATTCCATTGAATTCCATTCCACTCCATTCCATTCCATTCGATTCCATTGAATTCCATTCCATTCCATTCCATTCCATTGAATTCCGTTCCATTCCATTCCATTCCATTCCGTTCCACTCCATTCCATTCCGTTCCATTCCGTTCCATTCCATTGAATTCCGCTCCATTCCTTTGAATTCCTTTCCATTCCGTTCCGTTGCGTTCCATTCCGTTCCGTTCCGTTCCATTCCATTCCATTCCACTCCATTCCATTCCATTCCATTCCATTCCATTCCATTCTACTCGGGTTGATTCCATTGTATTCCATTCCATTCCATTCAAATCCATTCCATTCCATTCCATTCCATTCCGTTCTACTCGGGTTCATTCCATTCCATTCCTTTCCGTTCCGTTCCGTTCCATTCCATTCTGTTCCATTCCGTTCCATTCCATTCCATTCCATTCCATTCCGTTCTAATCGGGTTGATTCCGTTCCATTCCATTCCATTCCGTTCCGTTCCGTTCCGTTCCGTTCCGTTCCGTTCCGTTCCATTGCATTCCGTTCCGTTCTACTCGGGTTGATTCCATTCTATTCCATTCCATTCCATTCGATTCCATTCGATTCCATTCGATTCCATTCGATTCCATTCCATTCCATTCCATTGAATTCCATTCCATTCCATTCCATTCCATTCCATTCCATTCCATTCCATTCCATTCCATTCCATTGAATTCCACTCCATTTAATACCATTCCATTCCATTCCATTCGATTCCATTGAATTCCATTCCACTCCATTCCATTCCATTCGATTCCATTGAATTCCATTCCATTCCATTCCATTCCATTGAATTCCATTCCATTCCATTCCATTCCATTCCGTTCCATTCCGTTCCATTCCGTTCCATTCCGTTCCATTCGATTGAATTCCGTTCCATTCCTTGGAATTCCGTTCCATTCCGTTCCATTCCGTTCCATTCCATTCCGTTCCGTTCCGTTCCATTCCATTCCATTCCATTCCATTCCATTCTATTCCATTCCATTCCATTCCATTCTACTCGGGTTGATTTCATTGTATTCCATTCCATTCAATTCGAATCCATTCCATTCCATTCCATTCCATTCCATTCCATTCCATTCCATTCCATTCCATTCCGTTCTACTCGGGTTCATTCCATTCCATTCCTTTCCGTTCCGTTCCGTTCCATTCCATTCTGTTTCATTCCGTTACATTCCATTCCATTCCATTCCATTCCGTTCTAATCGGGTTGATACCATTCTATTCCATTTCATTCCGTTCCGCTCCGTTCCGTTCCGTTCCGTTCCGTTCCGTTCCATTCCCTTCCGTTCTACTGGGGTTGATTCCATTCTATTCCATTCCATTCCATTCGATTCCATTCGATTCCATTCGATTCCATTCGATTCCATTCGATTCCATTCGATTCCATTCCATTCCATTCCATTCCATTCCATTCCATTGAATTCCGTTCCATTCCATTCCGTTCCATTCCATTCCATGGAATTCCATTCCATTCCATTGAATTCCATTCCATTCCATTCCATTCCATTGAATTCCGTTCCATTCCATTCCGTTCCGTTCCGTTCTGTTCCGTTCCGTTCCGTTGCATTCCGTTCCGTTCTACTCGGTTTGATTCCATTCTATTCCATTCCATTCCATTCCATTCCCTTCGATTCCATTCGATTCCATTCCATTCCATTCCATTGCATTCCATTGAATTCCATTCCATTCCATTCCATTCCACTCCATTCCATTGAATTCCATTCTTTTCCATTCCATTCCATTCCATTCCATTCCATTCCATTGCATTCCATTCCACTCCATTCCACTCCACTCCACTCCACTCCACTCCACTCCAATCCCCTCCACTCCACTCCATTCCATTCCATTCCATTCCATTGAATTCCATGGAATTCCATTCCGTTCCATTCCATTCCATTCCATTCCATTCCATTCCATTCCATTCCATTCCATTCCGTTCTACTCGGGTTGATTCCATTCTATGCCATTCCATTCCATTCGATTCCATTCGATTCCATTCCATTCCATTCCATTCTTTTCCATTGAATTCCATTCCATTCCATTCCATTCCATTCCATTCCATTCCAGTCCATTGAATTCCATTCCATTCCATTCCATTCCATTCCATTCCATTCCATTCCATTCCACTCCACTCCACTCCACTATACTCCATTCCACTCCACTCCATTCCATTCCATTCCATTCCATTGAATTCCGTTCCATTCCATTCCATTCCATTCCGTTCCATTCCGTTCCATTCCGTTCCATTCCGTTCCATTCCATTGAATTCCGTTCCATTCCTTTGAATTCCGTTCCATTCCGTTCCATTCCGTTCCATTCCGTTCCGTTCCGTTCCGTTCCATTCCATTCCATTCCATTCCATTCCATTCCATTCCATTCTATTCCATTCCATTCCATTCCATTCTACTCGGGTTGATTTCATTGTATTCCATTCCATTCCATTCGAATCCATTCCATTCCATTCCATTCCTTTCCATTCCATTCCATTCCATTCCGTTCTACTCGGGTTCATTCCATTCCATTCCTTTCCGTTCCGTTCCGTTCCATTCCATTCTGTTTCATTCCGTTCCATTCCATTCCATTCCATTCCATTCCGTTCTAATCGGGTTGATACCATTCTATTCCATTCCATTCCGTTCCGCTCCGTTCCGTTCCGTTCCGTTCCGTTCCGTTCCATTCCCTTCCGTTCTACTGGGGTTGATTCCATTCTATTCCATTCCATTCCATTCGATTCCATTCGATTCCATTCGATTCCATTCGATTCCTTTCGATTCCATTCGATTCCATTCCATTCCATTCCATTCCATTCCATTGAATTCCGTTCCATTCCATTCCGTTCCATTCCATTCCATGGAATTCCATTCCATTCCATTGAATTCCATTCCATTCCATTCCATTCCATTGAATTCCGTTCCATTCCATTCCGTTCCGTTCCATTCTGTTCCGTTCCGTTCCGTTGCATTCCGTTCCGTTCTACTCGGTTTGATTCCATTCTATTCCATTCCATTCCATTCCATTCCATTCCATTCGATTCCATTCGATTCCATTCCATTCCATTCCATTCCATTCCATTGAATTCCATTCCATTCCATTCCATTCCATTCCATTCCATTGAATTCCATTCTATTCCATTCCATTCCATTCCATTCCATTCCATTCCATTCCATTCCATTCCATTCCACTCCATTCCATTCCACTCCACTCCACTCCACTCCACTCCAATCCCCTCCACTCCACTCCATTCCATTCCATTCCATTCCATTGAATTCCATTGAATTCCTTTCCGTTCAATTCCATTCCATTCCATTCCATTCCATTCCATTCCATTCCATTCCGTTCTACTCGGGTTGATTCCGTTCTATTCCATTCCATTCCATTCGATTCCATTCGATTCCATTCCATTCCATTCCATTCTATTCCATTGAATTCCATTCCATTCCATTCCATTCCATTCCATTCCAGTCCATTGAATTCCATTCCATTCCATTCCATTCCATTCCATTCCATTCCATTCCATTGCATTCCACTCCACTCCACTCCACTATACTCCATTCCACTCCACTCCATTCCATTCCATTCCATTCCATTGAATTCCATTGAATTCCATTCCATTGAATTCCATTCCGTTCCGTTCCGTTCCGTTCCGTTCCGCTCTACTCGGGTTGATTCCATTCTATTCCATTCCATTCCATTCGATTCCATTCGATTCCATTCGATTCCATTCGATTCCATTCCATTCCATTCCATTCCATTCTACTCGGGTTGATTCCATTGTATTCCATTCCATTCCATTCAAATCCATTCCATTCCATTCCATTCCATTCCATTCCATTCTACTCGGGTTCATTCCATTCCATTCCTTTCCGTTCCATTCCGTTCCATTCCATTCTGTTCCATTCCGTTCCATTCCATTCCATTCCATTCCGTTCTAATCGGGTTGATTCCGTTCCATTCCATTCCATTCCGTTCCGTTCCGTTCCGTTCCGTACCGTTCCATTCCGTTGCATTCCGTTCCGTTCTACTCGGGTTGATTCCATTCTATTCCATTCCATTCCATTCGTTTCCATTCGATTCCATTCGATTCCATTCGATTCCATTCCATTCCATTCCATTGAATTCCATTCCATTCCATTCCATTGCATTCCATTCCATTCCATTGAATTCCATTGAATTCCACTCCATTTAATACCATTCCATTCCATTCCGTTCGATTCCATTGAATTCCATTCCACTCCATTCCATTCCATTCGATTCCATTGAATTCCATTCCATTCCATTCCATTCCATTGAATTCCGTTCCATTCCATTCCATTCCATTCCGTTCCATTCCGTTCCATTCCGTTCCATTCCAATCCATTCCATTGAATTCCGTTCCATTCCTTTGAATTCCGTTCCATTCCGTTCCATTCCGTTCCATTCCGTTCCGTTCCGTTCCGTTCCGTTCCATTCCATTCCATTCCATTCCATTCCATTCCATTCCATTCCATTCCATTCTACTCGGGTTGATTCCATTGTATTCCATTCCATTCCATTCGAATCCATTCCATTTAATTCCATTCCACTCCATTCCATTCTACTCGGGTTCATTCCATTCCATTCCTTTCCGTTCCGTTCCGTTCCATTCCATTCTGTTCCATTCCGTTCCATTCCATTCCATTCCATTCCATTCCGTTCTAATCGGGTTGATACCATTCTATTCCATTCCATTCCGTTCCGTTCCGTTCCGTTCCGTTCCGTTCCGTTCCGTTCCCTTCCGTTCTACTGGGGTTGATTCCATTCTATTCCATTCCATTCCGTTCGATTCCATTCGATTCCATTCGATTCCATTCGATTCCATTCCATTCCATTCCATTCCATTCCATTCCATTCCATTCCATTCCATTGAATTCCGTTCCATTCCATTCCGTTCCGTTCCGTTCCGTTCCGTTCCGTTGCGTTCCGTTCCGTTCTACTCGGGTTGATTCCATTCTATTCCATTCCATCCCATTCGATTCCATTCCATTCCATTCCATACCATTCCATTCCATTCCATTCCATTGAATTCCATTCCATTCCATACCATTCCATTGAATTCCGTTCCATTCCATTCCATTCCATTCCATTCCATTCCATTCCGTTCCATTCCATTCCATTCCATTGAATTCCATTCCATTGAATTCCATTCCATTCCATTCCATTCCATTCCATTCCATTCCATTCCATTCCATTCCATTCCATTCCATTCTACTCGGGTTGATTCCATTGTATTCCATTCCATTCCATTCGAATCCATTCCATTTAATTCCATTCCACTCCATTCCATTCTACTCGGGTTCATTCCATTCCATTCCTTTCCGTTCCGTTCCGTTCCATTCCATTCTGTTCCATTCCGTTCCATTCCATTCCATTCCATTCCATTCCGTTCTAATCGGGTTGATACCATTCTATTCCATTCCATTCCGTTCCGTTCCGTTCCGTTCCGTTCCGTTCCGTTCCCTTCCGTTCTACTGGGGTTGATTCCATTCTATTCCATTCCATTCCGTTCGATTCCATTCGATTCCATTCGATTCCATTCGATTCCATTCCATTCCATTCCATTCCATTCCATTCCATTGAATTCCGTTCCATTCCATTCCGTTCCGTTCCGTTCCGTTCCGTTCCGTTGCGTTCCGTTCCGTTCTACTCGGGTTGATTCCATTCTATTCCATTCCATTCCATTCCATTCCATTCCATTCCATTCCATTCCATTCCATTCCACTGAATTCCATTCCATTCCATACCATTCCATTGAATTCCGTTCCATTCCATTCCATTCCATTCCATTCCATTCCGTTCCATTCCATTCCATTATATTGAATTCCATTCCATTGAATTCCGTTCCATTCCATTCCATTCCATTCCATTCCATTCCATTCCATTCCATTGAATTCCATTGAATTCCATTCCATTGAATTCCATTCCATTCCGTTCCGTTCCGTTCCGTTCCGTTCCGTTCCGCTCTACTCGGGTTGATTCCATTCTATTCCATTCCATTCCATTCGATTCCATTCGATTCCATTCGATTCCATTCGATTCCATTCCATTCCATTCCATTCCACTCCATTCCATTCCACTCCACTCCACTCCACTCCACTCCACTCCAATCCACTCCACTCCATTCCATTCCATTCCATTCCATTCCATTTCATTCCATTCGATTCCGTTCTACTCGGGTTGATTCCATTCTATTCCATTCCTTTTCATTCGATTCCATTAGATTCCATTCGATTCCATTCAATTCTATTCCATTCCATTCCATTCTATTCCATTGAATTCCATTCCATTCCATTCCTTTCCGTTCCATTCCATTCCATTGAATTCCATTCCATTCCATTCCATTCCATTCCTTTCCATTCCATTCCATTCCATTGAATTCCATTCCATTCCATTCCATTCCATTCCATTCCATTCCATTGAATTCCATTTCATTCCATTCCATTCCATGGAATTCCGTTCCATTCCATTCCATTCCGTTCCGTTCCGTTCCATTCCGTTCCGTTCCGTTGCATTCCGTTCCGTTCTACTCGGGTTGATTCCATTCTATTCCATTCCATTCCATTCCATTCCATTCGATTCCATTCGATTCCATTCGATTCCATTCGATTCCATTCCATTGAATTCCGTTCCATTCCATTCCATTCCATTCCATTCCATTGAATTCCATTGAATTCCATTCCATTCAATTCCATTCCATTCCATTCCATTCGATTCCATTGAATTCCATTCCACTCCATTCCATTCCATTCGATTCCATTGAATTCCTTTCCATTCCATTCCATTCCATTCCGTTCCATTCCGTTCCATTCCGTTCCATTCCGTTCCATTCCATTGAATTCCCTTCCATTCCTTTGAATTCCGTTCCATTCCGTTCCGTTCCGTTCCATTCCTTTCCGTTCCGTTCCATTCCATTCCATTCCATTCCATTCCATTCCATTCCATTCCATTCCATTCTACTCGGGTTGATTCCATTGTATTCCATTCCATTCCATTCGAATCCATTCCATTCCATTCCATTCCATTCCATTCCGTTCTACTCGGGTTCATTCCATTCCTTTCCTTTCCGTTCCGTTCCGTTCCATTCCATTCTGTTCCATTCCGTTCCATTCCATTCCATTCCATTCCGTTCTAATCGGGTTGATTCCGTTCCATTCCATTCCATTCCGTTCCTTTCCGTTCCGTTCCGTTCCGTTCCGTTCCGTTGCATTCCGTTCCGTTCTACTCGGGTTGATTCCATTCTATTCCATTCCATTCCATTCGATTCCATTCGATTCCATTCGATTCCATTCGATTCCATTCCATTCCATTCCATTGAATTCCATTCCATTCCATTCCATTCCATTCCATTCCATTCCATTCCATTCCATTCCATTCCATTCCATTGAATTCCATTGAATTCCATTCCATTTAATTCCATTCCATTCCATTCCATTCGATTCCATTGAATTCCATTCCACTCCATTCCATTCCATTCGATTCCATTGAATTCCATTCCATTCCATTCCATTCCATTGAATTCCGTTCCATTCCATTCCATTCCATTCCGTTCCATTCCGTTCCATTCCGTTCCATTCCGTTCCATTCCATTGAATTCCGTTCCATTCCTTTGAATTCCGTTCCATTCCGTTCCATTCCATTCCATTCCGTTCCGTTCCATTCCATTCCATTCCATTCCATTCCATTCCATTCCATTCCATTCTACTCGGGTTGATTCCATTGTATTCCATTCCATTCCATTCGAATCCATTCCATTCCATTCCATTCCATTCCATTCCATTCCATTGAATTCCATTCCATTCCATTCCATTCCATTCCATTCCATTCCATTGAATTCCATTTCATTCCATTCCATTCCATTGAATTCCGTTCCATTCCATTCCATTCCGTTCCGTTCCATTCCGTTCCGTTCCGTTCCGTTGCATTCCGTTCCGTTCTACTCGGGTTGATTCCATTCTATTCCTTTCCATTCCATTCCATTCCATTCGATTCCATTGAATTCCATTCCATTCCATTCCATTCCATTGAATTCCGTTCCATTCCATTCCATTCCATTCCGTTCCATTGAATTCCATTGAATTCCATTCCATTGAATTCCATTCCATTCAATTCCATTGAATTCCATTCCATTCCATTCCATTCCATTCCATTCCATTCCATTCCATTGAATTCCATTCCATTCCATTCCATTCCATTCCATTCCGTTCCATGGAATTCCATTTCATTCCATTCCATTCCATTGAATTCCGTTCCATTCCATTCCATTCCGTTCCGTTCCGTTCCGTTCCGTTCCGTTCCGTTCCGTTGCGTTCCGTTCCGTTCTACTCGGGTTGATTCCATTCTATACCATTCCATTCCGTTCCGTTCCGTTCCGTTCCGTTCCGTTCCGTTCCCTTCCGTTCTACTCGGGTTGATTCCATTCTATTCCATTCCATTCCATTCGATTCCATTCGATTCCATTCGATTCCATTCCATTCCATTCCATTCCATTCCATTGAAATCCATTCCATTCCATTCCATTCCATTCCATTCCATTCCATTGAATTCCATTGAATTCCATTCCATTTAATTCCATTCCATTCCATTCCATTCGATTCCATTGAATTCCATTCCACTCCATTCCATTCCATTCGATTCCATTGAATTCCATTCCATTCCATTCCATTCCATTGAATTCCGTTCCATTCCATTCCATTCCATTCCGTTCCACTCCATTCCATTCCGTTCCATTCCGTTCCATTCCATTGAATTCCGCTCCATTCCTTTGAATTCCTTTCCATTCCGTTCCGTTGCGTTCCATTCCGTTCCGTTCCGTTCCATTCCATTCCATTCCACTCCATTCCATTCCATTCCATTCCATTCCATTCCATTCTACTCGGGTTGATTCCATTGTATTCCATTCCATTCCATTCAAATCCATTCCATTCCATTCCATTCCATTCCGTTCTACTCGGGTTCATTCCATTCCATTCCTTTCCGTTCCGTTCCGTTCCATTCCATTCTGTTCCATTCCGTTCCATTCCATTCCATTCCATTCCATTCCGTTCTAATCGGGTTGATTCCGTTCCATTCCATTCCATTCCGTTCCGTTCCGTTCCGTTCCGTTCCGTTCCGTTCCATTGCATTCCGTTCCGTTCTACTCGGGTTGATTCCATTCTATTCCATTCCATTCCATTCGATTCCATTCGATTCCATTCGATTCCATTCGATTCCATTCCTTTCCATTCCATTGAATTCCATTCCATTCCATTCCATTCCATTCCATTCCATTCCATTCCATTCCATTCCATTCCATTGAATTCCATTGAATTCCACTCCATTTAATACCATTCCATTCCATTCCATTCGATTCCATTGAATTCCATTCCACTCCATTCCATTCCATTCGATTCCATTGAATTCCATTCCATTCCATTCCATTCCATTGAATTCCATTCCATTCCATTCCATTCCATTCCGTTCCATTCCGTTCCATTCCGTTCCATTCCGTTCCATTCGATTGAATTCCGTTCCATTCCTTGGAATTCCGTTCCATTCCGTTCCATTCCGTTCCATTCCATTCCGTTCCGTTCCGTTCCATTCCATTCCATTCCATTCTATTCCATTCCATTCCATTCCATTCTACTCGGATTGATTTCATTGTATTCCATTCCATTCCATTCGAATCCATTCCATTCCATTCCATTCCATTCCATTCCATTCCATTCCATTCCATTCCATTCCATTCCGTTCTACTCGGGTTCATTCCATTCCATTCCTTTCCGTTCCGTTCCGTTCCATTCCATTCTGTTTCATTCCGTTCCATTCCATTCCATTCCATTCCATTCCGTTCTAATCGGGTTGATACCATTCTATTCCATTTCATTCCGTTCCGCTCCGTTCCGTTCCGTTCCGTTCCGTTCCGTTCCATTCCCTTCCGTTCTACTGGGGTTGATTCCATTCTATTCCATTCCATTCCATTCGATTCCATTCGATTCCATTCGATTCCATTCGATTCCATTCGATTCCATTCGATTCCATTCCATTCCATTCCATTCCATTCCATTCCATTCCATTCCATTGAATTCCGTTCCATTCCATTCCGTTCCATTCCATTCCATGGAATTCCATTCCATTCCATTGAATTCCATTCCATTCCATTCCATTCCATTGAATTCCGTTCCATTCCATTCCGTTCCGTTCCGTTCTGTTCCGTTCCGTTCCGTTGCATTCCGTTCCGTTCTACTCGGTTTGATTCCATTCTATTCCATTCCATTCCATTCCATTCCCTTCGATTCCATTCGATTCCATTCCATTCCATTCCATTGCATTCCATTGAATTCCATTCCATTCCATTCCATTCCACTCCATTCCATTGAATTCCATTCTATTCCATTCCATTCCATTCCATTCCATTCCATTCCATTGCATTCCATTCCACTCCATTCCACTCCACTCCACTCCACTCCACTCCACTCCAATCCCCTCCACTCCACTCCATTCCATTCCATTCCATTCCATTGAATTCCATGGAATTCCATTCCGTTCCATTCCATTCCATTCCATTCCATTCCATTCCATTCCATTCCGTTCTACTCGGGTTGATTCCATTCTATGCCATTCCATTCCATTCGATTCCATTCGATTCCATTCCATTCCATTCCATTCTTTTCCATTGAATTCCATTCCATTCCATTCCATTCCATTCCATTCCATTCCAGTCCATTGAATTCCATTCCATTCCATTCCATTCCATTCCATTCCATTCCATTCCATTCCACTCCACTCCACTCCACTATACTCCATTCCACTCCAATCCATTCCATTCCATTCCATTCCATTGAATTCCGTTCCATTCCATTCCATTCCATTCCGTTCCATTCCGTTCCATTCCGTTCCATTCCGTTCCATTCCATTGAATTCCGTTCCATTCCTTTGAATTCCGTTCCATTCCGTTCCATTCCGTTCCATTCCGTTCCGTTCCGTTCCGTTCCATTCCATTCCATTCCATTCCATTCCATTCCATTCCATTCTATTCCATTCCATTCCATTCCATTCTACTCGGGTTGATTTCATTGTATTCCATTCCATTCCATTCGAATCCATTCCATTCCATTCCATTCCTTTCCATTCCATTCCATTCCATTCCGTTCTACTCGGGTTCATTCCATTCCATTCCTTTCCGTTCCGTTCCGTTCCATTCCATTCTGTTTCATTCCGTTCCATTCCATTCCATTCCATTCCATTCCGTTCTAATCGGGTTGATACCATTCTATTCCATTCCATTCCGTTCCGCTCCGTTCCGTTCCGTTCCGTTCCGTTCCGTTCCATTCCCTTCCGTTCTACTGGGGTTGATTCCATTCTATTCCATTCCATTCCATTCGATTCCATTCGATTCCATTCGATTCCATTCGATTCCTTTCGATTCCATTCGATTCCATTCCATTCCATTCCATTCCATTCCATTGAATTCCGTTCCATTCCATTCCGTTCCATTCCATTCCATGGAATTCCATTCCATTCCATTGAATTCCATTCCATTCCATTGAATTCCGTTCCATTCCATTCCGTTCCGTTCCATTCTGTTCCGTTCCGTTCCGTTGCATTCCGTTCCGTTCTACTCGGTTTGATTCCATTCTATTCCACTCCATTCCATTCCATTCCATTCCATTCGATTCCATTCGATTCCATTCCATTCCATTCCATTCCATTCCATTCCATTGAATTCCATTCCATTCCATTCCATTCCATTCCATTCCATTGAATTCCATTCTATTCCATTCCATTCCATTCCATTCCATTCCATTCCATTCCATTCCATTCCACTCCATTCCATTCCACTCCACTCCACTCCACTCCACTCCAATCCCCTCCACTCCACTCCATTCCATTCCATTCCATTCCATTGAATTCCATTGAATTCCTTTCCGTTCAATTCCATTCCATTCCATTCCATTCCATTCCATTCCATTCCATTCCATTCCGTTCTACTCGGGTTGATTCCGTTCTATTCCATTCCATTCCATTCGATTCCATTCGATTCCATTCCATTCCATTCCATTCTATTCCATTGAATTCCATTCCATTCCATTCCATTCCATTCCATTCCAGTCCATTGAATTCCATTCCATTCCATTCCATTCCATTCCATTCCATTCCATTGCATTCCACTCCACTCCACTCCACTATACTCCATTCCACTCCACTCCATTCCATTCCATTCCATTCCATTGAATTCCATTGAATTCCATTCCATTGAATTCCATTCCGTTCCGTTCCGTTCCGTTCCGTTCCGCTCTACTCGGGTTGATTCCATTCTATTCCATTCCATTCCATTCGATTCCATTCGATTCCATTCGATTCCATTCGATTCCATTCCATTCCATTCCATTCCATTCTACTCGGGTTGATTCCATTGTATTCCATTCCATTCCATTCAAATCCATTCCATTCCATTCCATTCCATTCCATTCCATTCTACTCGGGTTCATTCCATTCCATTCCTTTCGGTTCCATTCCGTTCCATTCCATTCTGTTCCATTCCGTTCCATTCCATTCCATTCCATTCCGTTCTAATCGGGTTGATTCCGTTCCATTCCATTCCATTCCGTTCCGTTCCGTTCCGTTCCGTACCGTTCCACTCCGTTGCATTCCGTTCCGTTCTACTCGGGTTGATTCCATTCTATTCCATTCCATTCCATTCGTTTCCATTCGATTCCATTCGATTCCATTCGATTCCATTCCATTCCATTCCATTGAATTCCATTCCATTCCATTCCATTGCATTCCATTCCATTCCATTGAATTCCATTGAATTCCACTCCATTTAATACCATTCCATTCCATTCCGTTCGATTCCATTGAATTCCATTCCACTCCATTCCATTCCATTCGATTCCATTGAATTCCATTCCATTCCATTCCATTCCATTGAATTCCGTTCCATTCCATTCCATTCCATTCCGTTCCATTCCGTTCCATTCCGTTCCATTCCAATCCATTCCATTGAATTCCGTTCCATTCCTTTGAATTCCGTTCCATTCCGTTCCATTCCGTTCCATTCCGTTCCGTTCCGTTCCGTTCCGTTCCATTCCATTCCATTCCATTCCATTCCATTCCATTCCATTCCATTCCATTCCATTCTACTCGGGTTGATTCCATTGTATTCCATTCCATTCCATTCGAATCCATTCCATTTAATTCCATTCCACTCCATTCCATTCTACTCGGGTTCATTCCATTCCATTCCTTTCCGTTCCGTTCCGTTCCATTCCATTCTGTTCCATTCCGTTCCATTCCATTCCATTCCGTTCTAATCGGGTTGATACCATTCTATTCCATTCCATTCCGTTCCGTTCCGTTCCGTTCCGTTCCGTTCCGTTCCGTTCCCTTCCGTTCTACTGGGGTTGATTCCATTCTATTCCATTCCATTCCGTTCGATTCCATTCGATTCCATTCGATTCCATTCGATTCCATTCCATTCCATTCCATTCCATTCCATTCCATTCCATTCCATTCCATTGAATTCCGTTCCATTCCATTCCGTTCCGTTCCGTTCCGTTCCGTTCCGTTGCGTTCCGTTCCGTTCTACTCGGGTTGATTCCATTCTATTCCATTCCATTCCATTCGATTCCATTCCATTCCATTCCATACCATTCCATTCCATTCCATTCCATTGAATTCCATTCCATTCCATACCATTCCATTGAATTCCGTTCCATTCCATTCCATTCCATTCCATTCCATTCCATTCCGTTCCATTCCATTCCATTCCATTGAATTCCATTCCATTGAATTCCATTCCATTCCATTCCATTCCATTCCATTCCATTCCATTCCATTCCATTCCATTCCATTCCATTCTACTCGGGTTGATTCCATTGTATTCCATTCCATTCCATTCGAATCCATTCCATTTAATTCCATTCCACTCCATTCCATTCTACTCGGGTTCATTCCATTCCATTCCTTTCCGTTCCGTTCCGTTCCATTCCATTCTGTTCCATTCCGTTCCATTCCATTCCATTCCATTCCATTCCGTTCTAATCGGGTTGATACCATTCTATTCCATTCCATTCCGTTCCGTTCCGTTCCGTTCCGTTCCGTTCCGTTCCCTTCCGTTCTACTGGGGTTGATTCCATTCTATTCCATTCCATTCCGTTCGATTCCATTCGATTCCATTCGATTCCATTCGATTCCATTCCATTCCATTCCATTCCATTCCATTCCATTGAATTCCGTTCCATTCCATTCCGTTCCGTTCCGTTCCGTTCCGTTCCGTTGCGTTCTGTTCCGTTCTACTCGGGTTGATTCCATTCTATTCCATTCCATTCCATTCCATTCCATTCCATTCCATTCCATTCCATTCCATTCCACTGAATTCCATTCCATTCCATACCATTCCATTGAATTCCGTTCCATTCCATTCCATTCCATTCCATTCCATTCCGTTCCATTCCATTCCATTCCATTGAATTCCATTCCATTGAATTCCGTTCCATTCCATTCCATTCCATTCCATTCCATTCCATTCCATTCCATTGAATTCCATTGAATTCCATTCCATTGAATTCCATTCCATTCCGTTCCGTTCCGTTCCGTTCCGTTCCGTTCCGCTCTACTCGGGTTGATTCCATTCTATTCCATTCCATTCCATTCGATTCCATTCGATTCCATTCGATTCCATTCGATTCCATTCCATTCCATTCCATTCCACTCCATTCCATTCCACTCCACTCCACTCCACTCCACTCCACTCCAATCCACTCCACTCCATTCCATTCCATTCCATTCCATTCCATTTCATTCCATTCGATTCCGTTCTACTCGGGTTGATTCCATTCTATTCCATTCCTTTTCATTCGATTCCATTAGATTCCATTCGATTCCATTCAATTCTATTCCATTCCATTCCATTCTATTCCATTGAATTCCATTCCATTCCATTCCTTTCCGTTCCATTCCATTCCATTGAATTCCATTCCATTCCATTCCATTCCATTCCTTTCCATTCCATTCCATTCCATTGAATTCCATTCCATTCCATTCCATTCCATTCCATTCCATTCCATTGAATTCCATTTCATTCCATTCCATTCCATGGAATTCCGTTCCATTCCATTCCATTCCGTTCCGTTCCGTTCCATTCCGTTCCGTTCCGTTGCATTCCGTTCCGTTCTACTCGGGTTGATTCCATTCTATTCCATTCCATTCCATTCCATTCCATTCGATTCCATTCGATTCCATTCGATTCCATTCGATTCCATTCCATTGAATTCCGTTCCATTCCATTCCATTCCATTCCATTCCATTGAATTCCATTGAATTCCATTCCATTCAATTCCATTCCATTCCATTCCATTCGATTCCATTGAATTCCATTCCACTCCATTCCATTCCATTCGATTCCATTGAATTCCTTTCCATTCCATTCCATTCCATTCCGTTCCATTCCGTTCCATTCCGTTCCATTCCGTTCCATTCCATTGAATTCCCTTCCATTCCTTTGAATTCCGTTCCATTCCGTTCCGTTCCGTTCCATTCCTTTCCGTTCCGTTCCATTCCATTCCATTCCATTCCATTCCATTCCATTCCATTCCATTCCATTCTACTCGTGTTGATTCCATTGTATTCCATTCCATTCCATTCGAATCCATTCCATTCCATTCCATTCCATTCCATTCCGTTCTACTCGGGTTCATTCCATTCCTTTCCTTTCCGTTCCGTTCCGTTCCATTCCATTCTGTTCCATTCCGTTCCATTCCATTCCATTCCATTCCGTTCTAATCGGGTTGATTCCGTTCCATTCCATTCCATTCCGTTCCTTTCTGTTCCGTTCCGTTCCGTTCCGTTCCGTTGCATTCCGTTCCGTTCTACTCGGGTTGATTCCATTCTATTCCATTCCATTCCATTCGATTCCATTCGATTCCATTCGATTCCATTCGATTCCATTCCATTCCATTCCATTGAATTCCATTCCATTCCATTCCATTCCATTCCATTCCATTCCATTCCATTCCATTCCATTCCATTCCATTGAATTCCATTGAATTCCATTCCATTTAATTCCATTCCATTCCATTCCATTCGATTCCATTGAATTCCATTCCACTCCATTCCATTCCATTCGATTCCATTGAATTCCATTCCATTCCATTCCATTCCATTGAATTCCGTTCCATTCCATTCCATTCCATTCCGTTCCATTCCGTTCCATTCCGTTCCATTCCGTTCCATTCCATTGAATTCCGTTCCATTCCTTTGAATTCCGTTCCATTCCGTTCCATTCCATTCCATTCCGTTCCGTTCCATTCCATTCCATTCCATTCCATTCCATTCCATTCCATTCCATTCTACTCGGGTTGATTCCATTGTATTCCATTCCATTCCATTCGAATCCATTCCATTCCATTCCATTCCATTCCGTTCTACTCGGGTTCATTCCATTCCATTCCTTTCCGTTCCGTTACGTTCCATTCCATTCTGTTCCATTCCGTTCCATTCCATTCCATTCCATTCCGTTCTAATCGGGTTGATACCATTCTATTCCATTCCATTCCGTTCCGTTCAGTTCCGTTCTACTCGGGTTGATTCCATTCTATTCCATTCCAATCCATTCGATTCCATTCGATTCCATTCGATTCCATTCCATTCCATTCCATTGAAATCCATTCCATTCCATTCCATTCCATTCCATTCCATTCCATTCCATTGAATTCCATTGAATTCCATTCCATTTAATTCCATTCCATTCCATTCCATTCGATTCCATTGAATTCCATTCCACTCCATTCCATTCCATTCGATTCCATTGAATTCCATTCCATTCCATTCCATTCCATTGAATTCCGTTCCATTCCATTCCATTCCATTCCGTTCCATTCCGTTCCATTCCGTTCCATTCCGTTCCATTCCATTGAATTCCGCTCCATTCCTTTGAATTCCGTTCCATTCCGTTCCGTTCCGTGCCATTCCGTTCCGTTCCATTCCATTCCATTCCATTCCATTCCATTCCATTCTACTCGGGTTGATTCCATTGTATTCCTTTCCATTCCATTCAAATCCATTCCATTCCATTCCATTCCATTCCATTCCATTCTACTCGGGTTCATTCCATTCCATTCCATTCCATTCCATTCCGTTCTAATCGGGTTGATACCATTCCATTCCATTTCATTCCGTTCCGCTCCGTTCCGTTCCGTTCCGTTCCGTTCCGTTCCCTTCCGTTCTACTGGGGTTGATTCCATTCTATTCCATTCCATTCCATTCCATTCCATTCGATTCCATTCGATTCCATTCGATTCCATTCGATTCCATTCGATTCCATTCCATTCCATTCCATTCCATTCCATTCCATTCCATTGAATTCCATTCCATTCCATTCCATTCCATTCCATTGAATTCCATTCCGTTCCATTCCATTCCATTCCATTGAATTCCATTCCATTCCATTCCATTCCATTCCATTCCATTGAATTCCATTGAATTCCATTCCATTGAATTCCATTGAATTCCATTCCATTGAATACCATTCCATTCCGTTCCATTCCGTTCCGTTCCGTTCCGTTCCGTAGCGTTCCGTTCCATTCTACTCGGGTTGATTCCATTCTATTCCATTCTATTCCATTCGATTCCATTCTATTCCATTCGATTCCATTCCATTCCATTCCATTGAATTCCATTCCATTCCATTCCATTCCATTCCATTGAATTCCATTCCGTTCCATTCCATTCCATTCCATTGAATTCCATTCCATTCCATTCCATTCCATTCCATTCCATTCCATTCCATTGAATTCCATTGAATTCCATTCCATTGAATTCCATTGAATTCCATTCCATTGAATTCCATTCCATTCCGTTCCGTTCCGTTCCGTTCCGTTCCGCTCTACTCGGGTTGATTCCATTCTATTCCATTCCATTCCATTCGATTCCATTCGATTCCATTCGATTACATTCGATTCCATTCCATTCCATTCCATTCCACTCCATTCCATTCCACTCCACTCCACTCCACTCCACTCCACTCCAATCCACTCCACTCCACTCCATTCCATTCCATTCCATTCCATTGAATTCCATTGAATTCCATTCCATTCCATTCCATTCCATTCCATTTCATTCCATTCCATTCCATTGAATTCCGTTACATTCCATTCCATTCCGTTCCGTTCCGTTCCGTTCCGTTCCGTTGCATTCCGTTCAGTTCTACTCGGGTTGATTCCATTCTATTCCATTCCATTCCATTCCATTCCATTCCATTCCACTCGGGTTGATCATAACATTCCGTTCCGTTTCGTTCCGTTCCGTTCCGTTCCGTTCCGTTCTACTCGGGTTGATTCCATTCTATTCCATTCCATTCCATTCCATTGAATTCCATTGAATTCCATTCCATTGAATTCCATTCCATTCAATTCCATTGAATTCCATTCCATTCCATTCCATTGAATTCCATTTCATTCCATTCCATTCCATTGAATTCCGTTCCATTCCATTCCATTCCGTTCCGTTCCGTTCCGTTCCGTTCCGTTCCGTTCCGTTGCATTCCGTTCCGTTCTACTCGAGTTGATTCCATTCTATTCCATTCCATTCCATTCCATTCCATTCGATTCCATTCGATTCCATTCGATGCCATTCGATTCCATTCCATTGAATTCCGTTCCATTCCATTCCATTCTATTCCATTCCATTGAATTCCTTTGAATTCCATTCCATTTAATTCCATTCCATTCCATTCCATTCGATTCCATGGAATTCCATTCCACTCCATTGCATTCCATTCGATTCCATTGAATTGCATTCCATTCCATTCCATTCCATTCCATTGAATTCCGTTCCATTCCATTCCATTCCATTCCGTTCCATTCCGTTCCATTCCGTTCCATTCTGTTCCATTCCATTGAATTCCCTTCCATTCCTTTGAATTCCGTTCCATTCCGTTCCGTTCCGTTCCATTCCGTTCCGTTCCGTTCCATTCCATTCCATTCCAGTCCATTCCATTCCATTCCATTCCATTCCATTCCATTCCATTCTACTCGGGTTGATTCCATTGTATTCCATTCCATTCCATTCGAATCCATTCCATTCCATTCCATTCCATTCCGTTCTACTCGGGTTCATTCCATTCCATTCCTTTCCGTTCCGTTCCGTTCCATTCCATTCTGTTCCATTCCGTTCCATTCCATACCATTCCATTCCATTCCGTTCTAATCGGGTTGATTCCGTTCCATTCCATTCCATTCCGTTCCTTTCCGTTCCGTTCCGTTCCGTTCCGTTGCATTCCGTTCCGTTCTACTCGGGTTGATTCCATTCTATTCCATTCCATTCCATTCGATTCCATTCGATTCCATTCGATTCCATTCGATTTCATTCCATTCCATTCCATTGAATTCCATTCCATTCCATTCCATTCCATTCCATTCCATTCCATTCCATTGAATTCCATTGAATTCCATTCCATTTAGTTCCATTCCATTCCATTCCATTCGATTCCATTGAATTCCATTCCACTCCATTCCATTCCATTCGATTCCATTGAATTCCATTCCATTCCATTCCATTCCATTGAATTCCGTTCCATTCCATTCCATTCCATTCCGTTCCATTCCGTTCCATTCCGTTCCATTCCGTTCCATTCCATTGAATTCCGTTCCATTCCTTTGAATTCCGTTCCATTCCGTTCCATTCCGTTCCATTCCATTCCGTTCCATTCCATTCCATTCCATTCCATTCCATTCCATTCCATTCCATTCCATTCCATTCCATTCCATTCTACTCGGGTTGATTCCATTGTATTCCATTCCATTCCATTCGAATCCATTCCATTCCATTCCATTCCATTGAATTCCATTCCGTTCCATTCCATTCCATTCCATTGAATTCCATTCCATTCCATTCCATTCCATTCCATTCCATTCCATTGAATTCCATTGAATTCCATTCCATTGAATTCCATTGAATTCCATTCCATTGAATTCCATTCCATTCCGTTCCGTTCCGTTCCGTTCCGTTCCGCTCTACTCGGGTTGATTCCATTCTATTCCATTCCATTCCATTCGATTCCATTCGATTCCATTCGATTACATTCGATTCCATTCCATTCCATTCCATTCCACTCCATTCCATTCCACTCCACTCCACTCCACTCCACTCCACTCCAATCCACTCCACTCCACTCCATTCCATTCCATTCCATTCCATTGAATTCCATTGAATTACATTCCATTCCATTCCATTCCATTCCATTTCATTCCATTCCATTCCATTGAATTCCGTTACATTCCATTCCATTCCGTTCCGTTCCGTTCCGTTCCGTTCCGTTGCATTCCGTTCCGTTCTACTCGGGTTGATTCCATTCTATTCCATTCCATTCCATTCCATTCCATTCCATTCCACTCGGGTTGATCATAACATTCCGTTCCGTTTCGTTCCGTTCCGTTCCGTTCCGTTCCGTTCTACTCGGGTTGATTCCATTCTATTCCATTCCATTCCATTCCATTGAATTCCATTGAATTCCATTCCATTGAATTCCATTCCATTCAATTCCATTGAATTCCATTCCATTCCATTCCATTGAATTCCATTTCATTCCATTCCATTCCATTGAATTCCGTTCCATTCCATTCCATTCCATTCCGTTCCGTTCCGTTCCGTTCCGTTCCGTTGCATTCCGTTCCGTTCTACTCGAGTTGATTCCATTCTATTCCATTCCATTCCATTCCATTCCATTCGATTCCATTCGATTCCATTCGATTCCATTCCATTCCATTCCATTGAATTCCGTTCCATTCCATTCCATTCCATTCCATTCCATTGAATTCCATTGAATTCCATTCCATTTAATTCCATTCCATTCCATTCCATTCGATTCCATTGAATTCCATTCCACTCCATTCCATTCCATTCGATTCCATTGAATTCCATTCCATTCCATTCCATTCCATTCCATTGAATTCCGTTCCATTCCATTCCATTCCATTCCGTTCCATTCCGTTCCATTCCGTTCCATTCCGTTCCATTCCATTGAATTCCCTTCCATTCCTTTGAATTCCGTTCCATTCCGTTCCGTTCCGTTCCATTCCGTTCCGTTCCGTTCCATTCCATTCCATTCCAGTCCATTCCATTCCATTCCATTCCATTCCATTCCATTCCATTCTACTCGGGTTGATTCCATTGTATTCCATTCCATTCCATTTGAATCCATTCCATTCCATTCCATTCCATTCCGTTCTACTCGGGTTCATTCCATTCCATTCCTTTCCGTTCCGTTCCGTTCCATTCCATTCGGTTCCATTCCGTTCCATTCCATTCCATTCCATTCCATTCCGTTCTAATCGGGTTGATTCCGTTCCATTCCATTCCATTCCGTTCCTTTCCGTTCCGTTCCGTTCCGTTCCGTTGCATTCCGTTCCGTTCTACTCGGGTTGATTCCATTCTATTCCATTCCATTCCATTCGATTCCATTCGATTCCATTCGATTCCATTCGATTTCATTCCATTCCATTCCATTGAATTCCATTCCATTCCATTCCATTCCATTCCATTCCATTCCATTCCATTGAATTCCATTGAATTCCATTCCATTTAGTTCCATTCCATTCCATTCCATTCGATTCCATTGAATTCCATTCCACTCCATTCCATTCCATTCGATTCCATTGAATTCCATTCCATTCCATTCCATTCCATTGAATTCCGTTCCATTCCATTCCATTCCATTCCGTTCCATTCCGTTCCATTCCGTTCCATTCCGTTCCATTCCATTGAATTCCGTTCCATTCCTTTGAATTCCGTTCCATTCCGTTCCATTCCGTTCCATTCCATTCCGTTCCATTCCATTCCATTCCATTCCATTCCATTCCATTCCATTCCATTCCATTCTATTCTACTCGGGTTGATTCCATTGTATTCCATTCCATTCCATTCGAATCCATTCCATTCCATTCCATTCCATTCCGTTCTACTCGGGTTCATTCCATTCCATTGCTTTCCGTTCCGTTACGTTCCATTCCATTCTGTTCCATTCCGTTCCATTCCATTCCATTCCATTCCATCCGTTCTAATCGGGTTGATACCATTCTATTCCATTCCATTCCGTTCCGTTCCGTTCCGTTCCGTTCCGTTCCCTTCCGTTCTACTCGGGTTGATTCCATTCTATTCCATTCCATTCCATTCGATTCATTTCGATTCCATTCGATTCCATTCGAATCCATTCCATTCCATTCCATTGAAATCCATTCCATTCCATTACATTACATTCCATTCCATTCCATTCCATTGAATTCCATTGAATTCCATTCCATTCCATTCAATTCGATTCCATTGAATTCCATTCCACTCCATTCCATTCCATTCGATTCCATTGAATTCCATTCCATTCCATTCCATTCCATTGAATTCCGTTCCATTCCATTCCATTCCATTCCGTTCCATTCCGTTCCATTCCGTTCCATTCCATTGAATTCCGCTCCATTCCTTTGAATTCCGTTCCATTCCGTTCCGTTCCGTTCCATTCCGTTCCGTTCCGTTCCATTCCATTCCATTCCATTCCATTCCATTCCATTCCATTCCATTCCATTCTACTCGGGTTAATTCCATTGTATTCCATTCCATTCCATTCAAATCCATTCCATTCCATTCCATTCCATTCCGTTCTACTCGGGTTCATTCCATTCCATTCCTTTCCGTTCCGTTCCGTTCCATTCCATTCTGTTCCATTCCGTTCCATTCCATTCCATTCCATTCCATTCCGTTCTAATCGGGTTGATTCCGTTCCATTCCATTCCATTCCGTTCCATTCCGTTCCGTTCCGTTCCGTTCCGTTCCGTTGCATTCCGTTCCGTTCTACTCGGGTTGATTCCATTCTATTCCATTCCATTCCATTCCATTCCATTCGATTCCATTCGATTCCATTCGATTCCATTCCATTCCATTCCATTCCATTCCATTCCATTCCATTCCATTGAATTCCGTTCCATTCCATTCCGTTCCATTCCATTCCATGGAATTCCATTCCATTCCATTGAATTCCATTCCATTCCATTCCATTCCATTGAATTCCGTTCCATTCCATTCCGTTCCGTTCCGTTCTGTTCCGTTCCGTTCCGTTGCATTCCGTTCCGTTCTACTCGGTTTGATTCCATTCTATTCCATTCCATTCCATTCCATTCCCTTCGATTCCATTCGATTCCATTCCATTCCATTCCATTCCATTCCATTCCATTGAATTCCATTCCATTCCATTCCATTCCATTCCATTGAATTCCATTCTATTCCATTCCATTCCATTCCATTCCATTCCATTGCATTCCATTCCACTCCATTCCATTCCACTCCACTCCACTCCACTCCAATCCCCTCCACTCCACTCCATTCCATTCCATTCCATTCCATTGAATTCCATGGAATTCCATTCCGTTCCATTCCATTCCACTCCATTCCATTCCATTCCATTCCATTCCATTCCATTCCATTCCGTTCTACTCGGGTTGATTCCATTCTATTCCATTCCATTCCATTCGATTCCATTCGATACCATTCCATTCCATTCCATTCTTTTCCATTGAATTCCATTCCATTCCATTCCATTCCATTCCATTCCATTCCAGTCCATTGAATTCCGTTCCATTCCATTCCATTCCATTCCATTCCATTCCATTCCATTCCACTCCACTCCACTCCACTATACTCCATTCCACTCCACTCCATTCCATTCCATTCCATTCCATTGAATTCCATTCCATTCCATTCCATTCCATTCCGTTCCATTCCGTTCCGTTCCGTTCCATTCCGTTCCATTCCATTGAATTCCGTTCCATTCCTTTGAATTCCGTTCCATTCCGCTCCATTCCGTTCCATTCCGTTCCGTTCCGTTCCGTTCCATTCCATTCCATTCCATTCCATTCCATTCCATTCTATTCCATTCCATTCCATTCCATTCTACTCGGGTTGATTTCATTGTATTCCATTCCATTCCATTCGAATCCATTCCATTCCATTCCATTCCATTCCATTCCATTCCATTCCATTCCATTCCATTCCATTCCGTTCTACTCGGGTTCATTCCATTCCATTCCTTTCCGTTCCGTTCCGTTCCATTCCATTCTGTTTCATTCCGTTCCATTCCATTCCATTCCATTCCATTCCGTTCTAATCGGGTTGATACCATTCTATTCCATTCCATTCCGTTCCGTTCCGTTCCGTTCCGTTCCGTTCCATTCCCTTCCGTTCTACTGGGGTTGATTCCATTCTATTCCATTCCATTCCATTCGATTCCATTCGATTCCATTCGATTCCATTCGATTCCATTCGATTCCATTCGATTCCATTCCATTCCATTCCATTCCATTCCATTCCATTCCATTCCATGCCATTGAATTCCCTTCCATTCCATTCCGTTCCATTCCATTCCATGGAATTCCATTCCATTCCATTGAATTCCATTCCATTCCATTCCATTCCATTGAATTCCGTTCCATTTCATTCCGTTCCGTTCCATTCTGTTCCGTTCCGTTCCGTTGCATTCCGTTCCGTTCTACTCGGTTTGATTCCATTCTATTCCATTCCATTCCATTCCATTCCATTCGATTCCATTCGATTCCATTCCATTCCATTCCGTTCCATTCCATTGAATTCCATTCCATTCCATTCCATTCCATTCCATTCCATTGAATTCCATTCTATTCCATTCCATTCCATTCCATTCCATTCCATTCCATTCCACACCATTCCATTCCACTCCACTCCACTCCACTCCACTCCAATCCCCTCCACTGCACTCCATTCCGTTCCATTCCATTCCATTGAATTCCATTGAATTCCTTTCCGTTCAATTCCATTCCATTCCATTCCATTCCATTCCATTCCATTCCATTCCATTCCATTCCGTTCTACTCGGGTTGATTCCGTTCTATTCCATTCCATTCCATTCGATTCCATTCGATTCCATTCCATTCCATTCCATTCTATTCCATTGAATTCCATTCCATTCCATTCCATTCCATTCCATTCCATTCCAGTCCATTGAATTCCATTCCATTCCATTCCATTCCATTCCATTCCATTCCATTCCATTCCATTGCATTCCACTCCACTCCACTCCACTATACTCCATTCCACTCCACTCCATTCCATTCCATTCCATTCCATTGAATTCCATTGAATTCCATTCCATTGAATTCCATTCCGTTCCGTTCCGTTCCGTTCCGTTCCGCTCTACTCGGGTTGATTCCATTCTATTCCATTCCATTCCATTCGATTCCATTCGATTCCATTCGATTCCATTCGATTCCATTCCATTCCATTCCATTCCATTCTACTCGGGTTGATTCCATTGTATTCCATTCCATTCCATTCAAATCCATTCCATTCCATTCCATTCCATTCCATTCCATTCTACTCGGGTTCATTCCATTCCATTCCTTTCCATTCCATTCCGTTCCATTCCATTCTGTTCCATTCCGTTCCATTCCATTCCATTCCATTCCGTTCTAATCGGGTTGATTCCGTTCCATTCCATTCCATTCCGTTCCGTTCCGTTCCGTTCCGTACCGTTCCATTCCGTTGCATTCCGTTCCGTTCTACTCGGGTTGATTCCATTCTATTCCATTCCATTCCATTCGTTTCCATTCGATTCCATTCGATTCCATTCGATTCCATTCCATTCCATTCCATTGAATTCCATTCCATTCCATTCCATTGCATTCCATTCCATTCCATTGAATTCCATTGAATTCCACTCCATTTAATACCATTCCATTCCATTCCGTTCGATTCCATTGAATTCCATTCCACTCCATTCCATTCCATTCGATTCCATTGAATTCCATTCCATTCCATTCCATTCCATTGAATTCCGTTCCATTCCATTCCATTCCATTCCGTTCCATTCCGTTCCATTCCGTTCCATTCCAATCCATTCCATTGAATTCCGTTCCATTCCTTTGAATTCCGTTCCATTCCGTTCCATTCCGTTCCATTCCGTTCCGTTCCGTTCCGTTCCGTTCCATTCCATTCCATTCCATTCCATTCCATTCCATTCCATTCCATTCCATTCCATTCCATTCTACTCGGGTTGATTCCATTGTATTCCATTCCATTCCATTCGAATCCATTCCATTTAATTCCATTCCACTCCATTCCATTCTACTCGGGTTCATTCCATTCCATTCCTTTCCGTTCCGTTCCGTTCCATTCCATTCTGTTCCATTCCGTTCCATTCCATTCCATTCCATTCCATTCCGTTCTAATCGGGTTGATACCATTCTATTCCATTCCATTCCGTTCCGTTCCGTTCCGTTCCGTTCCGTTCCGTTCCGTTCCCTTCCGTTCTACTGGGGTTGATTCCATTCTATTCCATTCCATTCCGTTCGATTCCATTCGATTCCATTCGATTCCATTCGATTCCATTCCATTCCATTCCATTCCATTCCATTCCATTCCATTCCATTCCATTGAATTCCGTTCCATTCCATTCCGTTCCGTTCCGTTCCGTTCCGTTCCGTTGCGTTCCGTTCCGTTCTACTCGGGTTGATTCCATTCTATTCCATTCCATTCCATTCGATTCCATTCCATTCCATTCCATACCATTCCATTCCATTCCATTCCATTGAATTCCATTCCATTCCATACCATTCCATTGAATTCCGTTCCATTCCATTCCATTCCATTCCATTCCATTCCATTCCGTTCCATTCCATTCCATTCCATTGAATTCCATTCCATTGAATTCCATTCCATTCCATTCCATTCCATTCCATTCCATTCCATTCCATTCCATTCCATTCCATTCCATTCCATTCTACTCGGGTTGATTCCATTGTATTCCATTCCATTCCATTCGAATCCATTCCATTTAATTCCATTCCACTCCATTCCATTCTACTCGGGTTCATTCCATTCCATTCCTTTCCGTTCCGTTCCGTTCCATTCCATTCTGTTCCATTCCGTTCCATTCCATTCCATTCCATTCCATTCCGTTCTAATCGGGTTGATACCATTCTATTCCATTCCATTCCGTTCCGTTCCGTTCCGTTCCGTTCCGTTCCGTTCCCTTCCGTTCTACTGGGGTTGATTCCATTCTATTCCATTCCATTCCGTTCGATTCCATTCGATTCCATTCGATTCCATTCGATTCCATTCCATTCCATTCCATTCCATTCCATTCCATTGAATTCCGTTCCATTCCATTCCGTTCCGTTCCGTTCCGTTCCGTTCCGTTGCGTTCCGTTCCGTTCTACTCGGGTTGATTCCATTCTATTCCATTCCATTCCATTCCATTCCATTCCATTCCATTCCATTCCATTCCATTCCACTGAATTCCATTCCATTCCATACCATTCCATTGAATTCCGTTCCATTCCATTCCATTCCATTCCGTTCCATTCCGTTCCATTCCATTCCATTCCATTGAATTCCATTCCATTGAATTCCGTTCCATTCCATTCCATTCCATTCCATTCCATTCCATTCCATTCCATTGAATTCCATTGAATTCCATTCCATTGAATTCCATTCCATTCCGTTCCGTTCCGTTCCGTTCCGTTCCGTTCCGCTCTACTCGGGTTGATTCCATTCTATTCCATTCCATTCCATTCGATTCCATTCGATTCCATTCGATTCCATTCGATTCCATTCCATTCCATTCCATTCCACTCCATTCCATTCCACTCCACTCCACTCCACTCCACTCCACTCCAATCCACTCCACTCCATTCCATTCCATTCCATTCCATTCCATTTCATTCCATTCGATTCCGTTCTACTCGGGTTGATTCCATTCTATTCCATTCCTTTTCATTCGATTCCATTAGATTCCATTCGATTCCATTCAATTCTATTCCATTCCATTCCATTCAATTCCATTGAATTCCATTCCATTCCATTCCTTTCCGTTCCATTCCATTCCATTGAATTCCATTTCATTCCATTCCATTCCATTCCTTTCCATTCCATTCCATTCCATTGAATTCCATTCCATTCCATTCCATTCCATTCCATTCCATTCCATTGAATTCCATTTCATTCCATTCCATTCCATGGAATTCCGTTCCATTCCATTCCATTCCGTTCCGTTCCGTTCCATTCCGTTCCGTTCCGTTGCATTCCGTTCCGTTCTACTCGGGTTGATTCCATTCTATTCCATTCCATTCCATTCCATTCCATTCGATTCCATTCGATTCCATTCGATTCCATTCGATTCCATTCCATTGAATTCCGTTCCATTCCATTCCATTCCATTCCATTCCATTGAATTCCATTGAATTCCATTCCATTCAATTCCATTCCATTCCATTCCATTCGATTCCATTGAATTCCATTCCACTCCATTCCATTCCATTCGATTCCATTGAATTCCTTTCCATTCCATTCCATTCCATTCCGTTCCATTCCGTTCCATTCCGTTCCATTCCGTTCCATTCCATTGAATTCCCTTCCATTCCTTTGAATTCCGTTCCATTCCGTTCCGTTCCGTTCCATTCCTTTCCGTTCCGTTCCATTCCATTCCATTCCATTCCATTCCATTCCATTCCATTCCATTCCATTCTACTCGGGTTGATTCCATTGTATTCCATTCCATTCCATTCGAATCCATTCCATTCCATTCCATTCCATTCCATTCCGTTCTACTCGGGTTCATTCCATTCCTTTCCTTTCCGTTCCGTTCCGTTCCATTCCATTCTGTTCCATTCCGTTCCATTCCATTCCATTCCATTCCGTTCTAATCGGGTTGATTCCGTTCCATTCCATTCCATTCCGTTCCTTTCCGTTCCGTTCCGTTCCGTTCCGTTCCGTTGCATTCCGTTCCGTTCTACTCGGGTTGATTCCATTCTATTCCATTCCATTCCATTCGATTCCATTCGATTCCATTCGATTCCATTCGATTCCATTCCATTCCATTCCATTGAATTCCATTCCATTCCATTCCATTCCATTCCATTCCATTCCATTCCATTCCATTCCATTCCATTCCATTCCATTGAATTCCATTGAATTCCATTCCATTTAATTCCATTCCATTCCATTCCATTCGATTCCATTGAATTCCATTCCACTCCATTCCATTCCATTCGATTCCATTGAATTCCATTCCATTCCATTCCATTCCATTGAATTCCGTTCCATTCCATTCCATTCCATTCCGTTCCATTCCGTTCCATTCCGTTCCATTCCGTTCCATTCCATTGAATTCCGTTCCATTCCTTTGAATTCCGTTCCATTCCGTTCCATTCCATTCCATTCCGTTCCGTTCCATTCCATTCCATTCCATTCCATTCCATTCCATTCCATTCCATTCCATTCTACTCGGGTTGATTCCATTGTATTCCATTCCATTCCATTCGAATCCATTCCATTCCATTCCATTCCATTCCGTTCTACTCGGGTTCATTCCATTCCATTCCTTTCCGTTCCGTTACGTTCCATTCCATTCTGTTCCATTCCGTTCCATTCCATTCCATTCCATTCCGTTCTAATCGGGTTGATACCATTCTATTCCATTCCATTCCGTTCCGTTCCGTTCCGTTCTACTCGGGTTGATTCCATTCTATTCCATTCCAATCCATTCGATTCCATTCGATTCCATTCGATTCCATTCCATTCCATTCCATTGAAATCCATTCCATTCCATTCCATTCCATTCCATTCCATTCCATTCCATTGAATTCCATTGAATTCCATTCCATTTAATTCCATTCCATTCCATTCCATTCGATTCCATTGAATTCCATTCCACTCCATTCCATTCCATTCGATTCCATTGAATTCCATTCCATTCCATTCCATTCCATTGAATTCCGTTCCATTCCATTCCATTCCATTCCGTTCCATTCCGTTCCATTCCGTTCCATTCCGTTCCATTCCATTGAATTCCGCTCCATTCCTTTGAATTCCGTTCCATTCCGTTCCGTTCCGTGCCATTCCGTTCCGTTCCATTCCATTCCATTCCATTCCATTCCATTCCATTCTACTCGGGTTGATTCCATTGTATTCCTTTCCATTCCATTCAAATCCATTCCATTCCATTCCATTCCATTCCATTCCATTCTACTCGGGTTCATTCCATTCCATTCCTTTCCGTTCCATTCCGTTCCATTTCATTCTGTTCCATTCCGTTCCATTCCATTCCATTCCATTCCATTCCGTTCTAATCGGGTTGATTCCGTTCCATTCCATTCCATTCCGTTCCGTTCCGTTCCGTTCCGTACCGTTCCATTCCGTTGCATTCCGTTCCGTTCTACTCGGGTTGATTCCATTCTATTCCATTCCATTCCATTCGATTCCATTGGATTCCATTCGATTCCATTCGATTCCATTCCATTCCATTCCGTTGAATTCCATTCCATTCCATTCCATTGCATTCCATTCCATTCCATTGAATTCCATTGAATTCCACTCCATTTAATACCATTCCATTCCATTCCATTCGATTCCATTGAATTCCATTCCACTCCATTCCATTCCATTCGATTCCATTGAATTCCATTCCATTCCATTCCATTCCATTGAATTCCGTTCCATTCCATTCCATTCCATTCCGTTCCATTCCGTTCCATTCCGTTCCATTCCAATCCATTCCATTGAATTCCGTTCCATTCCTTTGAATTCTGTTCCATTCCGTTCCATTCCATTCCATTCCATTCCATTCCATTCCATTCCATTCCATTCTATTCCATTCCATTCCATTCCATTCTACTCGGGTTGATTTCATTGTATTCCATTCCATTCCATTCGAATCCATTGCATTCCATTCCATTCCATTCCATTCCATTCCATGCCGATCTACTCGGGTTCATTCCATTCCATTCCTTTCCGTTCCGTTCCGTTCCATTCCATTCTGTTTCATTCCGTTCCATTCCATTCCATTCCATTCCATTCCGTTCTAATCGGGTTGATACCATTCCATTCCATTTCATTCCGTTCCGCTCCGTTCCGTTCCGTTCCGTTCCGTTCCGTTCCCTTCCGTTCTACTGGGGTTGATTCCATTCTATTCCATTCCATTCCATTCCATTCCATTCGATTCCATTCGATTCCATTCGATTCCATTCGATTCCATTCGATTCCATTCCATTCCATTCCATTCCATTCCATTCCATTCCATTGAATTCCATTCCATTCCATTCCATTCCATTCCATTGAATTCCATTCCGTTCCATTCCATTCCATTCCATTGAATTCCATTCCATTCCATTCCATTCCATTCCATTCCATTGAATTCCATTGAATTCCATTCCATTGAATTCCATTGAATTCCATTCCATTGAATACCATTCCATTCCGTTCCATTCCGTTCCGTTCCGTTCCGTTCCGTAGCGTTCCGTTCCATTCTACTCGGGTTGATTCCATTCTATTCCATTCTATTCCATTCGATTCCATTCTATTCCATTCGATTCCATTCCATTCCATTCCATTGAATTCCATTCCATTCCATTCCATTCCATTCCATTGAATTCCATTCCGTTCCATTCCATTCCATTCCATTGAATTCCATTCCATTCCATTCCATTCCATTCCATTCCATTCCATTGAATTCCATTGAATTCCATTCCATTGAATTCCATTGAATTCCATTCCATTGAATTCCATTCCATTCCGTTCCGTTCCGTTCCGTTCCGTTCCGCTCTACTCGGGTTGATTCCATTCTATTCCATTCCATTCCATTCGATTCCATTCGATTCCATTCGATTACATTCGATTCCATTCCATTCCATTCCATTCCACTCCATTCCATTCCACTCCACTCCACTCCACTCCACTCCACTCCAATCCACTCCACTCCACTCCATTCCATTCCATTCCATTCCATTGAATTCCATTGAATTCCATTCCATTCCATTCCATTCCATTCCATTTCATTCCATTCCATTCCATTGAATTCCGTTACATTCCATTCCATTCCGTTCCGTTCCGTTCCGTTCCGTTCCGTTGCATTCCGTTCAGTTCTACTCGGGTTGATTCCATTCTATTCCATTCCATTCCATTCCATTCCATTCCATTCCACTCGGGTTGATCATAACATTCCGTTCCGTTTCGTTCCGTTCCGTTCCGTTCCGTTCCGTTCTACTCGGGTTGATTCCATTCTATTCCATTCCATTCCATTCCATTGAATTCCATTGAATTCCATTCCATTGAATTCCATTCCATTCAATTCCATTGAATTCCATTCCATTCCATTCCATTGAATTCCATTTCATTCCATTCCATTCCATTGAATTCCGTTCCATTCCATTCCATTCCGTTCCGTTCCGTTCCGTTCCGTTCCGTTCCGTTGCATTCCGTTCCGTTCTACTCGAGTTGATTCCATTCTATTCCATTCCATTCCATTCCATTCCATTCGATTCCATTCGATTCCATTCGATGCCATTCGATTCCATTCCATTGAATTCCGTTCCATTCCATTCCATTCTATTCCATTCCATTGAATTCCTTTGAATTCCATTCCATTTAATTCCATTCCATTCCATTCCATTCGATTCCATGGAATTCCATTCCACTCCATTGCATTCCATTCGATTCCATTGAATTGCATTCCATTCCATTCCATTCCATTCCATTGAATTCCGTTCCATTCCATTCCATTCCATTCCGTTCCATTCCGTTCCATTCCGTTCCATTCTGTTCCATTCCATTGAATTCCCTTCCATTCCTTTGAATTCCGTTCCATTCCGTTCCGTTCCGTTCCATTCCGTTCCGTTCCGTTCCATTCCATTCCATTCCAGTCCATTCCATTCCATTCCATTCCATTCCATTCCATTCCATTCTACTCGGGTTGATTCCATTGTATTCCATTCCATTCCATTCGAATCCATTCCATTCCATTCCATTCCATTCCGTTCTACTCGGGTTCATTCCATTCCATTCCTTTCCGTTCCGTTCCGTTCCATTCCATTCTGTTCCATTCCGTTCCATTCCATTCCATTCCATTCCATTCCGTTCTAATCGGGTTGATTCCGTTCCATTCCATTCCATTCCGTTCCTTTCCGTTCCGTTCCGTTCCGTTCCGTTGCATTCCGTTCCGTTCTACTCGGGTTGATTCCATTCTATTCCATTCCATTCCATTCGATTCCATTCGATTCCATTCGATTCCATTCGATTTCATTCCATTCCATTCCATTGAATTCCATTCCATTCCATTCCATTCCATTCCATTCCATTCCATTCCATTGAATTCCATTGAATTCCATTCCATTTAGTTCCATTCCATTCCATTCCATTCGATTCCATTGAATTCCATTCCACTCCATTCCATTCCATTCGATTCCATTGAATTCCATTCCATTCCATTCCATTCCATTGAATTCCGTTCCATTCCATTCCATTCCATTCCGTTCCATTCCGTTCCATTCCGTTCCATTCCGTTCCATTCCATTGAATTCCGTTCCATTCCTTTGAATTCCGTTCCATTCCGTTCCATTCCGTTCCATTCCATTCCGTTCCATTCCATTCCATTCCATTCCATTCCATTCCATTCCATTCCATTCCATTCTATTCTACTCGGGTTGATTCCATTGTATTCCATTCCATTCCATTCGAATCCATTCCATTCCATTCCATTCCATTCCGTTCTACTCGGGTTCATTCCATTCCATTGCTTTCCGTTCCGTTACGTTCCATTCCATTCTGTTCCATTCCGTTCCATTCCATTCCATTCCATTCCATCCGTTCTAATCGGGTTGATACCATTCTATTCCATTCCATTCCGTTCCGTTCCGTTCCGTTCCGTTCCGTTCCCTTCCGTTCTACTCGGGTTGATTCCATTCTATTCCATTCCATTCCATTCGATTCATTTCGATTCCATTCGATTCCATTCGAATCCATTCCATTCCATTCCATTGAAATCCATTCCATTCCATTACATTACATTCCATTCCATTCCATTCCATTGAATTCCATTGAATTCCATTCCATTCCATTCAATTCGATTCCATTGAATTCCATTCCACTCCATTCCATTCCATTCGATTCCATTGAATTCCATTCCATTCCATTCCATTCCATTGAATTCCGTTCCATTCCATTCCATTCCATTCCGTTCCATTCCGTTCCATTCCGTTCCATTCCATTGAATTCCGCTCCATTCCTTTGAATTCCGTTCCATTCCGTTCCATTCCGTTCCATTCCGTTCCGTTCCGTTCCATTCCATTCCATTCTATTCCATTCCATTCCATTCCATTCCATTCCATTCTACTCGGGTTAATTCCATTGTATTCCATTCCATTCCATTCAAATCCATTCCATTCCATTCCATTCCATTCCGTTCTACTCGGGTTCATTCCATTCCATTCCTTTCCGTTCCGTTCCGTTCCATTCCATTCTGTTCCATTCCGTTCCATTCCATTCCATTCCATTCCATTCCGTTCTAATCGGGTTGATTCCGTTCCATTCCATTCCATTCCGTTCCATTCCGTTCCGTTCCGTTCCGTTCTGTTCCGTTGCATTCCGTTCCGTTCTACTCGGGTTGATTCCATTCTATTCCATTCCATTCCATTCGATTCCATTCGATTCCATTCGATTCCATTCGATTCCATTCCATTCCATTCCATTGAATTCCATTCCATTCCATTCCATTCCATTCCATTCCATTGAATTCCATTGAATTCCACTCCATTTAATACCATTCCATTCCATTCCATTCGATTCCATTGAATTCCATTCCACTGCATTCCATTCCATTCGATTCCATTGAATTCCATTCCATTCCATTCCATTCCATTCCATTGAATTCCGTTCCATTCCATTCCATTCCATTCCATTCCATTCCATTGAATTCCATTTCATTCCATTCCATTCCATTGAATTCCGTTCCATTCCATTCCATTCCGTTCCGTTCCATTCCGTTCCGTTCCGTTCCGTTGCATTCCGTTCCGTTCTACTCGGGTTGATTCCATTCTATTCCTTTCCATTCCATTCCATTCCATTCGATTCCATTGAATTCCATTCCATTCCATTCCATTCCATTGAATTCCGTTCCATTCCATTCCATTCCATTCCGTTCCATTGAATTCCATTGAATTCCATTCCATTGAATTCCATTCCATTCAATTCCATTGAATTCCATTCCATTCCATTCCATTCCATTCCATTCCATTCCATTCCATTCCATTGAATTCCATTCCATTCCATTCCATTCCATTCCATTCCGTTCCATTGAATTCCATTTCATTCCATTCCATTCCATTGAATTCCGTTCCATTCCATTCCATTCCGTTCCGTTCTGTTCCGTTCCGTTCCGTTCCGTTCCGTTGCGTTCCGTTCCGTTCTACTCGGGTTGATTCCATTCTATTCCATTCCATTCCGTTCCGTTCCGTTCCGTTCCGTTCCGTTCCGTTCCCTTCCGTTCTACTCGGGTTGATTCCATTCTATTCCATTCCATTCCATTCGATTCCATTCGATTCCATTCGATTCCATTCCATTCCATTCCATTCCATTGAAATCCATTCCATTCCATTCCATTCCATTCCATTCCATTCCATTGAATTCCATTGAATTCCATTCCATTTAATTCCATTCCATTCCATTCCATTCGATTCCATTGAATTCCATTCCACTCCATTCCATTCCATTCGATTCCATTGAATTCCATTCCATTCCATTCCATTCCATTGAATTCCGTTCCATTCCATTCCATTCCATTCCATTCCATTCCGTTCTAATCGGGTTGATTCCGTTCCATTCCATTCCATTCCGTTCCGTTCCGTTCCGTTCCGTTCCGTTCCGTTCCGTTGCATTCCGTTCCGTTCTACTCGGGTTGATTCCATTCTATTCCATTCCATTCCATTCGATTCCATTCGATTCCATTCGATTCCATTCGATTCCATTCCATTCCATTCCATTGAATTCCATTCCATTCCATTCCATTCCATTCCATTCCATTCCATTGAATTCCATTGAATTCCACTCCATTTAATACCATTCCATTCCATTCCATTCGATTCCATTGAATTCCATTCCACTCCATTCCATTCCATTCGATTCCATTGAATTCCATTCCATTCCATTCCATTCCATTGAATTCCATTCCATTCCATTCCATTCCATTCCGTTCCATTCCGTTCCATTCCGTTCCATTCCGTTCCATTCCATTGAATTCCGTTCCATTCCTTTGAATTCCGTTCCATTCCGTTCCATTCCGTTCCATTCCATTCCGTTCCGTTCCGTTCCATTCCATTCCATTCCATTCCATTCCATTCTATTCCATTCCATTCCATTCCATTCTACTCGGGTTGATTTCATTGTATTCCATTCCATTCCATTCGAATCCATTCCATTCCATTCCATTCCATTCCATTCCATTCCATTCCATTCCATTCCATTCCGTTCTACTCGGGTTCATTCCATTCCATTCCTTTCCGTTCCGTTCCGTTCCATTCCATTCTGTTTCATTCCGTTCCATTCCATTCCATTCCATTCCATTCCGTTCTAATCGGGTTGATTCCATTCTATTCCATTCCATTCCGTTCCGCTCCGTTCCGTTCCGTTCCGTTCCGTTCCGTTCCATTCCCTTCCGTTCTACTGGGGTTGATTCCATTCTATTCCATTCCATTCCATTCGATTCCATTCGATTCCATTCGATTCCATTCGATTCCATTCCATTCCATTCCATTCCATTCCATTTCATTCCATTCCATTCCATTGAATTCCGTTCCATTCCATTCCGTTCCATTCCATTCCATGGAATTCCATTCCATTCCATTGAATTCCATTCCATTCCATTCCATTCCATTGAATTCCGTTCCATTCCATTCCGTTCCGTTCCGTTCTGTTCCGTTCCGTTCCGTTGCATTCCGTTCCGTTCTACTCGGTTTGATTCCATTCTATTCCATTCCATTCCATTCCATTCCCTTCGATTCCATTCGATTCCATTCCATTCCATTCCATTCCATTCCATTCCATTGAATTCCATTCCATTCCATTCCATTCCATTCCATTGAATTCCATTCTATTCCATTCCATTCCATTCCATTCCATTCCATTGCATTCCATTCCACTCCATTCCATTCCACTCCACTCCACTCCACTCCAATCCCCTCCACTCCACTCCATTCCATTCCATTCCATTCCATTGAATTCCATGGAATTCCATTCCGTTCCATTCCATTCCACTCCATTCCATTCCATTCCATTCCATTCCATTCCATTCCATTCCGTTCTACTCGGGTTGATTCCATTCTATTCCATTCCATTCCATTCGATTCCATTCGATTCCATTCCATTCCATTCCATTCTTTTCCATTGAATTCCATTCCATTCCATTCCATTCCATTCCATTCCATTCCATTCCAGTCCATTGAATTCCGTTCCATTCCATTCCATTCCATTCCATTCCATTCCATTCCATTCCACTCCACTCCACTCCACTATACTCCATTCCACTCCACTCCATTCCATTCCATTCCATTCCCTTGAATTCCATTCCATTCCATTCCATTCCATTCCGTTCCATTCCGTTCCGTTCCGTTCCATTCCGTTCCATTCCATTGAATTCCGTTCCATTCCTTTGAATTCCGTTCCATTCCGCTCCATTCCGTTCCATTCCGTTCCGTTCCGTTCCGTTCCATTCCATTCCATTCCATTCCATTCCATTCCATTCTATTCCATTCCATTCCATTCCATTCTACTCGGGTTGATTTCATTGTATTCCATTCCATTCCATTCGAATCCATTCCATTCCATTCCATTCCATTCCATTCCATTCCATTCCATTCCATTCCATTCCGTTCTACTCGGGTTCATTCCATTCCATTCCTTTCCGTTCCGTTCCGTTCCATTCCATTCTGTTTCATTCCGTTCCATTCCATTCCATTCCATTCCATTCCGTTCTAATCGGGTTGATACCATTCTATTCCATTCCATTCCGTTCCGTTCCGTTCCGTTCCGTTCCGTTCCATTCCCTTCCGTTCTACTGGGGTTGATTCCATTCTATTCCATTCCATTCCATTCGATTCCATTCGATTCCATTCGATTCCATTCGATTCCATTCGATTCCATTCCATTCCATTCCATTCCATTCCATTCCATTCCATGCCATTGAATTCCCTTCCATTCCATTCCGTTCCATTCCATTCCATGGAATTCCATTCCATTCCATTGAATTCCATTCCATTCCATTCCATTCCATTGAATTCCGTTCCATTTCATTCCGTTCCGTTCCATTCTGTTCCGTTCCGTTCCGTTGCATTCCGTTCCGTTCTACTCGGTTTGATTCCATTCTATTCCATTCCATTCCATTCCATTCCATTCGATTCCATTCGATTCCATTCCATTCCATTCCATTCCATTCCATTGAATTCCATTCCATTCCATTCCATTCCATTCCATTCCATTGAATTCCATTCTATTCCATTCCATTCCATTCCATTCCATTCCATTCCATTCCACACCATTCCATTCCACTCCACTCCACTCCACTCCACTCCAATCCCCTCCACTGCACTCCATTCCGTTCCATTCCATTCCATTGAATTCCATTGAATTCCTTTCCGTTCAATTCCATTCCATTCCATTCCATTCCATTCCATTCCATTCCATTCCATTCCATTCCATTCCATTCCATTCCGTTCTACTCGGGTTGATTCCGTTCTATTCCATTCCATTCCATTCGATTCCATTCGATTCCATTCCATTCCATTCCATTCTATTCCATTGAATTCCATTCCATTCCATTCCATTCCATTCCATTCCATTCCAGTCCATTGAATTCCATTCCATTCCATTCCATTCCATTCCATTCCATTCCATTCCATTCCATTCCATTGCATTCCACTCCACTCCACTCCACTATACTCCATTCCACTCCACTCCATTCCATTCCATTCCATTCCATTGAATTCCATTGAATTCCATTCCATTGAATTCCATTCCGTTCCGTTCCGTTCCTTTCCGTTCCGCTCTACTCGGGTTGATTCCATTCTATTCCATTCCATTCCATTCGATTCCATTCGATTCCATTCGATTCCATTCGATTCCATTCCATTCCATTCCATTCCATTCTACTCGGGTTGATTCCATTGTATTCCATTCCATTCCATTCAAATCCATTCCATTCCATTCCATTCCATTCCATTCCATTCTACTCGGGTTCATTCCATTCCATTCCTTTCCGTTCCATTCCGTTCCATTCCATTCTGTTCCATTCCGTTCCATTCCATTCCATTCCATTCCATTCCGTTCTAATCGGGTTGATTCCGTTCCATTCCATTCCATTCCGTTCCGTTCCGTTCCGTTCCGTTCCGTTCCGTTGCATTCCGTTCCGTTCTACTCGGGTTGATTCCATTCTATTCCATTCCATTCCATTCCATTCCATTCCACTCGGGTTGATCATAACATTCCGTTCCGTTTCGTTCCGTTGCGTTCCGTTCCGTTCCGTTCTACTCGGGTTGATTCCATTCTATTCCATTCCATTCCATTCCATTGAATTCCATTGAATTCCATTCCATGGAATTCCATTCCATTCAATTCCATTGAATTCCATTCCATTCCATTCCATTCCATTCCATTCCATTCCATTCCATTCCATTGAATTCCATTCCATTCCATTCCATTCCATTGAATTCCATTTCATTCCATTCCATTCCATTGAATTCCGTTCCATTCCATTCCATTCCATTCCATTGAATTCCATTGAATTCCATTCCATTTAATTCCATTCCATTCCATTCCATTCGATTCCATTGAATTCCATTCCACTCCATTCCATTCCATTCGATTAAATTGAATTCCATTCCATTCCATTCCATTCCATTGAATTCCGTTCCATTCCATTCCATTCCATTCCGTTCCATTCGATTAAATTCCGTTCCATTCCGTTCCATTCCATTGAATTCCCTTCCATTCCTTTGAATTCCGTTCCATTCCGTTCCGTTACGTTCCATTCCGTTCCGTTCCGTTCCATTCCATTCCATTCCATTCCATTCCATTCCATTCCATTCCATTCCATTCCATTCTACTCGGGTTGATTCCATTGTATTCCATTCCATTCCATTCGAATCCATTCCATTCCATTCCATTCCATTCCATTCCATTCCATTCCGTTCTACTCGGGTTCATTCCATTCCATTCCTTTCCGTTCCGTTCCGTTCCATTCCATTCTGTTCCATTCCGTTCCATTCCATTCCATTCCATTCCATTCCGTTCTAATCGGGTTGATTCCGTTCCATTCCATTCCATTCCGTTCCTTTCCGTTCCGTTCCGTTCCGTTCCGTTCCGTTCCGTTACATTCCGTTCCGTTCTACTCGGGTTGATTCCATTCTATTCCATTCCATTCCATTCGATTCCTTTCGATTCCATTCGATTCCATTCGATTCCATTGCATTCCATTCCATTGAATTCCATTCCATTCCATTCCATTGAATTCCATTCCATTCCATTCCATTCCATTCCATTCCATTGAATTCCATTGAATTCTATTCCATTTAATTCCATTCCATTCCATTCCATTCGATTCCATTGAATTCCATTCCACTCCATTCCATTCCATTCGATTCCATTGAATTGCATTCCATTCCATTCCATTCCATTGAATTCCGTTCCATTCCATTCCATTCCATTCCGTTACATTCCGTTCCATTCCGTTCCATTCCGTTCCATTCCATTGAATTCCGTTCCATTCCTTTGAATTCCGTTCCATTCCGTTCCATTCCGTTCCGTTCCATTCCATTCCATTCCATTCCATTCCATTCTATTCCATTCCATTCCATTCTACTCGGGTTGATTCCATTGTATTCCATTCCATTCCATTCGAATCCATTCCATTCCATTCCATTCCATTCCGTTCTACTCGGGTTCATTCCATTCCATTCCTTTCCGTTCCGTTCCGTTCCATTCCATTCTGTTCCATTCCGTTCCATTCCATTCCATTCCATTCCATTCCGTTCTAATCGGGTTGATTCCGTTCCATTCCATTCCATTCCGTTCCATTCCGTTCCGTTCCGTTCCGTTCCGTTCCGTTGCATTCTGTTCCGTTCTACTCGGGTTGATTCCATTCTATTCCATTCCATTCCATTCGATTCCATTCGATTCCATTCGATTCCATTCGATTCCATTCCATTCCATTCCATTGAATTCCATTCCATTCCATTCCATTCCATTCCATTCCATTGAATTCCATTGAATTCCACTCCATTTAATACCATTCCATTCCATTCCATTCGATTCCATTGAATTCCATTCCACTCCATTCCATTCCATTCGATTCCATTGAATTCCATTCCATTCCATTCCATTCCATTCCATTCCATTGAATTCCGTTCCATTCCATTCCATTCCATTCCATTCCATTCCATTGAATTCCATTTCATTCCATTCCATTCCATTGAATTCCGTTCCATTCCATTCCATTCCGTTCCGTTCCATTCCGTTCCGTTCCGTTCCATTGCATTCCGTTCCGTTCTACTCGGGTTGATTCCATTCTATTCCTTTCCATTCCATTCCATTCCATTCGATTCCATTGAATTCCTTTCCATTCCATTCCATTCCATTGAATTCCGTTCCATTCCATTCCATTCCATTCCATTCCGTTCCATTGAATTCCATTGAATTCCATTCCATTGAATTCCATTCCATTCAATTCCATTGAATTCCATTCCATTCCATTCCATTCCATTCCATTCCATTCCATTCCATTGAATTCCATTCCATTCCATTCCATTCCATTCCATTCCGTTCCATTGAATTCCATTTCATTCCATTCCATTCCATTGAATTCCGTTCCATTCCATTCCATTCCGTTCCGTTCTGTTCCGTTCCGTTCCGTTCCGTTCCGTTGCGTTCCGTTCCGTTCTACTCGGGTTGATTCCATTCTATTCCATTCCATTCCGTTCCGTTCCGTTCCGTTCCGTTCCGTTCCGTTCCCTTCCGTTCTACTCGGGTTGATTCCATTCTATTCCATTCCATTCCATTCGATTCCATTCGATTCCATTCCATTCCATTCCATTCCATTCCATTCCATTGAAATCCATTCCATTCCATTCCATTCCATTCCATTGAATTCCATTGAATTCCATTCCATTTAATTCCATTCCATTCCATTCCATTCGATTCCATTGAATTCCATTCCACTCCATTCCATTCCATTCGATTCCATTGAATTCCATTCCATTCCATTCCATTCCATTGAATTCCGTTCCATTCCATTCCATTCCATTCCATTCCGTTCTCATCGGGTTGATTCCGTTCCATTCCATTCCATTCCGTTCCGTTCCGTTCCGTTCCGTTCCATTCCGTTCCGTTGCATTCCGTTCCGTTCTACTCGGGTTGATTCCATTCTATTCCATTCCATTCCATTTGATTCCATTCGATTCCATTCGATTCCATTCGATTCCATTCCATTCCATTCCATTGAATTCCATTCCATTCCATTCCATTCCATTCCATTCCATTCCATTGAATTCCATTGAATTCCACTCCATTTAATACCATTCCATTCCATTCCATTCGATTCCATTGAATTCCATTCCACTCCATTCCATTCCATTCGATTCCATTGAATTCCATTCCATTCCATTCCATTCCATTGAATTCCATTCCATTCCATTCCATTCCATTCCATTCCGTTCCATTCCGTTCCATTCCGTTCCATTCCGTTCCATTCCATTGAATTCCGTTCCATTCCTTTGAATTCCGTTCCATTCCGTTCCATTCCGTTCCATTCCATTCCGTTCCGTTCCGTTCCATTCCATTCCATTCCATTCCATTCCATTCTATTCCATTCCATTCCATTCCATTCTACTCGGGTTGATTTCATTGTATTCCATTCCATTCCATTCGAATCCATTCCATTCCATTCCATTCCATTCCATTCCATTCCATTCCATTCCATTCCATTCCGTTCTAGTCGGGTTCATTCCATTCCATTCCTTTCCGTTCCGTTCCGTTCCATTCCATTCTGTTTCATTCCGTTCCATTCCATTCCATTCCATTCCATTCCGTTCTAATCGGGTTGATACCATTCTATTCCATTCCATTCCGTTCCGCTCCGTTCCGTTCCGTTCCGTTCTGTTCCGTTCCATTCCCTTCCGTTCTACTGGGGTTGATTCCATTCTATTCCATTCCATTCCATTCGATTCCATTCGATTCCATTCGATTCCATTCGATTCCATTCCATTCCATTCCATTCCATTCCATTCCATTCCATTCCATTGAATTCCGTTCCATTCCATTCCGTTCCATTCCATTCCATGGAATTCCATTCCATTCCATTGAATTCCATTCCATTCCATTCCATTCCATTGAATTCCGTTCCATTCCATTCCGTTCCGTTCCGTTCTGTTCCGTTCCGTTCCGTTGCATTCCGTTCCGTTCTACTCGGTTTGATTCCATTCTATTCCATTCCATTCCATTCCATTCCCTTCGATTCCACTCGATTCCATTCCATTCCATTCCATTAAATTCCATTCCATTGAATTCCATTCCATTCCATTCCATTCCATTCCATTGAATTCCATTCTATTCCATTCCATTCCATTCCATTCCATTCCATTGCATTCCATTCCACTCCATTCCATTCCACTCCACTCCACTCCACTCCACTCCAATCCCCTCCACTCCACTCCATTCCATTCCATTCCATTCCATTGAATTCCATGGAATTCCATTCCGTTCCATTCCATTCCACTCCATTCCATTCCATTCCATTCCATTCCATTCCATTCCATTCCGTTCTACTCGGGTTGATTCCATTCTATTCCATTCCATTCCATTCGATTCCATTCGATTCCATTCCATTCCATTCCATTCTTTTCCATTGAATTCCATTCCATTCCATTCCATTCCATTCCATTCCATTCCATTCCAGTCCATTGAATTCCATTCCATTCCATTCCATTCCATTCCATTCCATTCCATTCCATTCCATTCCATTCCACTCCACTCCACTCCACTATACTCCATTCCACTCCACTCCATTCCATTCCATTCCATTCCATTGAATTCCATTCCATTCCATTCCATTCCATTCCGTTCCATTCCGTTCCGTTCCGTTCCATTCCGTTCCATTCCATTGAATTCCGTTCCATTCCTTTGAATTCCGTTCCATTCCGTTCCATTCCGTTCCATTCCGTTCCGTTCCGTTCCGTTCCATTCCATTCCATTCCATTCCATTCCATTCCATTCTATTCCATTCCATTCCATTCCATTCTACTCGGGTTGATTTCATTGTATTCCATTCCATTCCATTCGAATCCATTCCATTCCATTCCATTCCATTCCATTCCATTCCATTCCATTCCATTCCATTCCGTTCTACTCGGGTTCATTCCATTCCATTCCTTTCCGTTCCGTTCCGTTCCATTCCATTCTGTTTCATTCCGTTCCATTCCATTCCATTCCATTCCATTCCGTTCTAATCGGGTTGATACCATTCTATTCCATTCCATTCCGTTCCGCTCCGTTCCGTTCCGTTCCGTTCTGTTCCGTTCCATTCCCTTCCGTTCTACTGGGGTTGATTCCATTCTATTCCATTCCATTCCATTCGATTCCATTCGATTCCATTCGATTCCATTCGATTCCATTCCATTCCATTCCATTCCATTCCATTCCATTCCATGCCATTGAATTCCGTTCCATTCCATTCCGTTCCATTCCATTCCATGGAATTCCATTCCATTCCATTGAATTCCATTCCATTCCATTGCATTCCATTGAATTCCGTTCCATTTCATTCCGTTCCGTTCCATTCTGTTCCGTTCCGTTCCGTTGCATTCCGTTCCGTTCTACTCGGTTTGATTCCATTCTATTCCATTCCATTCCATTCCATTCCATTCGATTCCATTCGATTCCATTCCATTCCATTCCATTCCATTCCATTGAATTCCATTCCATTCCATTCCATTCCATTCCATTCCATTGAATTCCATTCTATTCCATTCCATTCCATTCCATTCCATTCCATTCCATTCCACACCATTCCATTCCACTCCACTCCACTCCACTCCACTCCAATCCCCTCCACTCCACTCCATTCCGTTCCATTCCATTCCATTGAATTCCATTGAATTCCTTTCCGTTCAATTCCATTCCATTCCATTCCATTCCATTCCATTCCATTCCATTCCATTCCATTCCATTCCATTCCGTTCTACTCGGGTTGATTCCGTTCTATTCCATTCCATTCCATTCGATTCCATTCGATTCCATTCCATTCCATTCCATTCTATTCCATTGAATTCCATTCCATTCCATTCCATTCCATTCCATTCCATTCCAGTCCATTGAATTCCATTCCATTCCATTCCATTCCATTCCATTCCATTCCATTCCATTCCATTCCATTGCATTCCACTCCACTCCACTCCACTATACTCCATTCCACTCCACTCCATTCCATTCCATTCCATTCCATTGAATTCCATTGAATTCCATTCCATTGAATTCCATTCCGTTCCGTTCCGTTCCGTTCCGTTCCGCTCTACTCGGGTTGATTCCATTCTATTCCATTCCATTCCATTCGATTCCATTCGATTCCATTCGATTCCATTCGATTCCATTCCATTCCATTCCATTCCATTCTACTCGGGTTGATTCCATTGTATTCCATTCCATTCCATTCAAATCCATTCCATTCCATTCCATTCCATTCCATTCCATTCTACTCGGGTTCATTCCATTCCATTCCTTTCCGTTCCATTCCATTCCATTCCATTCTGTTCCATTCCGTTCCATTCCATTCCATTCCATTCCATTCCGTTCTAATCGGGTTGATTCCGTTCCATTCCATTCCATTCCGTTCCGTTCCGTTCCGTTCCGTTCCGTTCCGTTGCATTCCGTTCCGTTCTACTCGGGTTGATTCCATTCTATTCCATTCCATTCCATTCCATTCCATTCCACTCGGGTTGATCATAACATTCCGTTCCGTTTCGTTCCGTTGCGTTCCGTTCCGTTCCGTTCTACTCGGGTTGATTCCATTCTATTCCTTTCCATTCCATTCCATTGAATTCCATTGAATTCCATTCCATTGAATTCCATTCCATTCAATTCCATTGAATTCCATTCCATTCCATTCCATTCCATTCCATTCCATTCCATTCCATTGAATTCCATTCCATTCCATTCCATTCCATTGAATTCCATTTCATTCCATTCCATTCCATTGAATTCCGTTCCATTCCATTCCATTCCATTCCATTGAATTCCATTGAATTCCATTCCATTTAATTCCATTCCATTCCATTCCATTCGATTCCATTGAATTCCATTCCACTCCATTCCATTCCATTCGATTAAATTGAATTCCATTCCATTCCATTCCATTCCATTGAATTCCGTTCCATTCCATTCCATTCCATTCCGTTCCATTCGATTAAATTCCGTTCCATTCCGTTCCATTCCATTGAATTCCCTTCCATTCCTTTGAATTCCGTTCCATTCCGTTCCGTTACGTTCCATTCCGTTCCGTTCCGTTCCATTCCATTCCATTCCATTCCATTCCATTCCATTCCATTCCATTCCATTCCATTCTACTCGGGTTGATTCCATTGTATTCCATTCCATTCCATTCGAATCCATTCCATTCCATTCCATTCAATTCCATTCCGTTCTACTCGGGTTCATTCCATTCCATTCCTTTCCGTTCCGTTCCGTTCCATTCCATTCTGTTCCATTCCGTTCCATTCCATTCCATTCCATTCCATTCCGTTCTAATCGGGTTGATTCCGTTCCATTCCATTCCATTCCGTTCCTTTCCGTTCCGTTCCGTTCCGTTCCGTTCCGTTACATTCCGTTCCGTTCTACTCGGGTTGATTCCATTCTATTCCATTCCATTCCATTCGATTCCTTTCGATTCCATTCGATTCCATTCGATTCCATTCCATTCCATTCCATTGAATTCCATTCCATTCCATTCCATTGAATTCCATTCCATTCCATTCCATTCCATTCCATTCCATTGAATTCCATTGAATTCTATTCCATTTAATTCCATTCCATTCCATTCCATTCGATTCCATTGAATTCCATTCCACTCCATTCCATTCCATTCGATTCCATTGAATTCCATTCCATTCCATTCCATTCCATTGAATTCCGTTCCATTCCATTCCATTCCATTCCATTACATTCCGTTCCATTCCGTTCCATTCCGTTCCATTCCATTGAATTCCGTTCCATTCCTTTGAATTCCGTTCCATTCCGTTCCATTCCGTTCCATTCCGTTCCGTTCCATTCCATTCCATTCCATTCCATTCCATTCTATTCCATTCCATTCCATTCTACTCGGGTTGATTCCATTGTATTCCATTCCATTCCATTCGAATCCATTCCATTCCATTCCATTCCATTCCGTTCTACTCGGGTTCATTCCATTCCATTCCTTTCCGTTCCGTTACGTTCCATTCCATTCTGTTCCATTCCGTTCCATTCCATTCCATTCCATTCCATTCCGCTCTAATCAGGTTGATACCATTCTATTAAATTCCATTCCGTTCCGTTCCGTTCCGTTCCGTTCCTTTCCGTTCCGTTCCCTTCCGTTCTACTCGGGTTGATTCCATTCTATTCCATTCCATTCCATTCGATTCCATTCGATTCCATTCGATTCCATTCCATTCCATTCCATTGAAATCCATTCCATTGCATTCCATTCCATTCCATTCCATTCCATTGAATTCCATTGAATTCCATTCCATATAATTCCATTCCATTCCATTCCATTCGATTCCATTGAATTCCATTAGAATCCATTCCATTCCATTCGATTCCATTGAATTCCATTCCATTCCATTCCATTCCATTGAATTCCGTTCCATTCCATTCCATTCCATTCCGTTCCATTCCGTTCCATTCCGTTCCATTCCGTTCCATTAAATTGAATTCCGCTCCATTCCTTTGAATTCCGTTCCATTCCGTTCCGTTCCGTTCCATTCCGTTCCGTTCCGTTCCATTCCATTCCATTCCTTTCCATTCCATTCCATTCCATTCCATTTCATTCCATTCTACTCTGGTTGATTCCATTGTATTCCATTCCATTCCATTCAAATCCATTCCATTCCGTTCTATTCCCTTCCGTTCTACTCGGGTTCATTCCATTCCATTCCTTTCCGTTCCGTTCCGTTCCATTCCATTCTGTTCCATTCCGTTCCATTCCATTCCATTCCATTCCATTCCGTTCTAATCGGGTTGATTCCGTTCCATTCCATTCCATTCCGTTCCGTTCCGTTCCGTTCCGTTCCGTTCCATTGCATTCCGTTCCGTTCTACTCGGGTTGATTCCATTCTATTCCATTCCATTCCATTCGATTCCTTTCGATTCCATTCGATTCCATTCGATTCCATTCCATTCCATTCCATTGAATTCCATTCCATTCCATTCCATTCCATTCCATTCCATTCCATTCCATTCCATTGAATTCCATTGAATTCCACTCCATTTAATACCATTCCATTCCATTCCATTCGATTCCATTGAATTCCATTCCACTCCATTCCATTCCGTTCGATTCCATTGAATTCCATTCCATTCCATTCCATTCCATTGAATTCCGTTCCATTCCATTCCATTCCATTCCGTTCCATTCCGTTCCATTCCGTTCCATTCTGATCCATTCCATTGAATTCCGTTCCATTCCTTTGAATTCCGTTCCATTCCGTTCCATTCCGTTCCATTCCGTTCCGTTCCGTTCCGTTCCATTCCATTCCATTCCATTCCATTCCATTCCATTCTATTCCATTCCATTCCATTCCATTCTAGTCGGGTTGATTTCATTGTATTCCATTCCATTCCATTCGAATCCATTGCATTCCATTCCATTCCATTCCATTCCATTGCTTTCCGTTCTACTCGGGTTCATTCCATTCCATTCCTTTCCGTTCCGTTCCGTTCCATTCCATTCTGTTTCATTCCGTTCCATTCCATTCCATTCCATTCGGTTCTAATCGGGTTGCTACCATTCTATTCCATTCCAATCCGTTCCGCTCCGTTCCGTTCCATTCTGTTCCGTTCCGTTCCCTTCCGTTCTACTGGGGTTGATTCCATTCTATTCCATTCCATTCCATTCGATTCCATTCGATTCCATTCGATTCCATTCGATTCCATTCGATTCCATTCCATTCCATTCCATTCCATTGAATTCCATTGAATTCCACTCCATTTAATACCATTCCATTCCATTCCATTCGATTCCATTGAATTCCATTCCACTCCATTCCATTCCATTCGATTCCATTGAATTCCATTCCATTCCATTCCATTCCATTGAATTCCGTTCCATTCCATTCCATTCCATTCCGTTCCATTCCGTTCCATTCCGTTCCATTCCGTTCCATTCCATTGAATTCCGTTCCATTCCTTTGAATTCCGTTCCATTCCGTTCCATTCCGTTCCATTCTGTTCCGTTCCATTCCATTCCATTCCATTCCATTCCATTCCATTCCATTCCATTCCATTCCATTCTACTCGGGTTGATTCCATTGTATTCCATTCCATTCCATTCGAATCCATTCCATTCCATTCCATTCCATTCCGTTCTACTCGGGTTCATTCCATTCCATTCCTTTCCGTTCCGTTACGTTCCATTCCATTCTGTTCCATTCCGTTCCATTCCATTCCATTCCATTCCATTCTGTTCTAATCGGGTTGATACCCTTCTATTCCATTCCATTCCGTTCCGTTCCGTTCCGTTCCGTTCCGTTCCGTTCCCTTCCGTTCTACTCGGGTTTATTCCATTCTATTCCATTCTATTCCATTCGATTCCATTCGATTCCATTCGATTCCATTCCATTCCATTCCATTGAAATCCATTCCATTGCATTCCACTCCATTCCATTCCATTCCATTCCATTGAATTCCATTGAATTCCATTAAATTTTATTCCATTCCATTCCATTCCATTCGATTCCATTGAATTCCATTCCACTCCATTCCATTCCATTCGATTCCATTGAATTCCATTCCATTCCATTCCATTCCATTGCATTCCGTTCCATTCCGTTCCATTCCGTTCCATTCCATTGAATTCCGCTCCATTCCTTTGAATTCCGTTCCATTCCGTTCCGTTCCGTTCCATTCCGTTCCTTTCCCTTCCATTCCATTCCATTCCATTCCATTCCATTCCATTCCATTCCATTCCATTCCATTCCATTCTACTCGGGTTGATTCCATTGTATTCCATTCCATTCCATTCAAATCCATTCCATTCCGTTCCATTCCCTTCCGTTCTACTCGGGTTCATTCCATTCCATTCCTTTCCGTTCCGTTCCGTTCCATTCCATTCTGTTCCATTCCGTTCCATTCCATTCCATTCCATTCCATTCCGTTCTAATCGGGTTGATTCCGTTCCATTCCATTCCATTCCGTTCCGTTCCGTTCCGTTCCGTTCCGTTCCGTTGTATTCCGTTCCGTTCTACTCGGGTTGATTCCATTCTATTCCATTCCATTCCATTCGATTCCATTCGATTCCATTCGATTCCATTCGATTCCATTCCATTCCATTCCATTGAAATCCATTCCATTCCATTCCATTCCATTCCATTCCATTCCATTCCATTCCATTGAATTCCATTGAATTCCACTCCATTTAATACCATTCCATTCCATTCCATTCGATTCCATTGAATTCCATTCCACTCCATTCCATTCCATTCGATTCCATTGAATTCCATTCCATTCCATTCCATTCCATTGAATTCCGTTCCATTCCATTCCATTCCATTCCGTTCCATTCCGTTCCATTCCGTTCCATTCCGATCCATTCCATTGAATTCCGTTCCATTCCTTTGAATTCCGTTCCATTCCGTTCCATTCCGTTCCATTCCGTTCCATTCCGTTCCGTTCCATTCCGTTCCATTCCATTCCATTCCATTCCATTCCATTCTATTCCATTCCTTTCCATTCCATTCTACTCGGGTTGATTTCATTGTATTCCATTCCATTCCATTCGAATCCATTGCATTCCATTCCATTCCATTCCATTCCATTCCATTCCATTCCGTTCTACTCGGGTTCATTCCATTCCATTCCTTTCCGTTCCGTTCCGTTCCATTCCATTCTGTTTCATTCCGTTCCATTCCATTCCATTCCATTCCATTCCGTTCTAATCGGGTTGATACCATTCTATTCCATTCCATTCCGTTCCGCTCCGTTCCGTTCCGTTCTGTTCCGTTCCGTTCCCTTCCGTTCTACTGGGGTTGATTCCATTCTATTCCATTCCATTCCATTCGATTCCATTCGATTCCATTCGATTCCATTCTATTCCATTCGATTCCATTCCATTCCATTCCATTCCATTCCATTCCATTCCATTCCATTGAATTCCATTGAATTCCACTCCATTTAATACCATTCCATTCCATTCCATTCGATTCCATTGAATTCCATTCCACTCCATTCCATTCCATTCGATTCCATTGAATTCCATTCCATTCCATTCCATTCCATTGAATTCCGTTCCATTCCATTCCATTCCATTCCGTTCCATTCCGTTCCATTCCGTTCCATTCCGTTCCATTCCATTGAATTCCGTTCCATTCCTTTGAATTCCGTTCCATTCCGTTCCATTCCGTTCCGTTCCGTTCCATTCCATTCCATTCCATTCCATTCCATTCCATTCCATTCTACTCGGGTTGATTCCATTGTATTCCATTCCATTCCATTCGAATCCGTTCCATTCCATTCCATTCCATTCCGTTCTACTCGGGTTCATTCCATTCCATTCCTTTCCGTTCCGTTACGTTCCATTCCATTCTGTTCCATTCCATTCCATTCCATTCCATTCCATTCCATTCCGTTCTAATCGGGTTGATACCATTCTATTCCATTCCATTCCGTTCCGTTCCGTTCCGTTCCGTTCCGTTCCGTTCCCTTCCGTTCTACTCGGGTTTATTCCATTCTATTCCATTCCATTCCATTCGATTCCATTCGATTCCATTCGATTCCATTCCATTCCATTCCATTGAAATCCATTCCATTGCATTCCACTCCATTCCATTCCATTCCATTCCATTGAATTCCATTGAATTCCATTCCATTTTATTCCATTCCATTCCATTCCATTCGATTCCATTGAATTCCATTCCACTCCATTCCATTCCATTCGATTCCATTGAATTCCATTCCATTCCATTCCATTCCATTGAATTCCGTTCCATTCCATTCCATTGCATTCCGTTCCATTCCGTTCCATTCCGTTCCATTCCATTGAATTCCGCTCCATTCCTTTGAATTCCGTTCCATTCCGTTCCGTTCCGTTCCATTCCGTTCCTTTCCGTTCCATTCCATTCCATTCCATTCCATTCCATTCCATTCCATTCCATTCCATTCTACTCGGGTTGATTCCATTGTATTCCATTCCATTCCATTCAAATCCATTCCATTCCGTTCCATTCCCTTCCGTTCTACTCGGGTTCATTCCATTCCATTCCTTTCCGTTCCGTTCCGTTCCATTCCATTCTGTTCCATTCCGTTCCATTCCATTCCATTCCATTCCATTCCGTTCTAATCGGGTTGATTCCGTTCCATTCCATTCCATTCCGTTCCGTTCCGTTCCGTTCCGTTCCGTTGCATTCCGTTCCGTTCTACTCGGGTTGATTCCATTCTATTCCATTCCATTCCATTCGATTCCATTCGATTCCATTCGATTCCATTCGATTCCATTCCATTCCATTCCATTGAATTCCATTCCATACCATTCCATTCCATTCCATTCCATTCCATTCCATTCCATTGAATTCCATTGAATTCCACTCCATTTAATACCATTCCATTCCATTCCATTCGATTCCATTGAATTCCATTCCACTCCATTCCATTCCATTCGATTCCATTGAATTCCATTCCATTCCATTCCATTCCATTGAATTCCGTTCCATTCCATTCCATTCCATTCCGTTCCATTCCGTTCCATTCCGTTCCATTCCGATCCATTCCATTGAATTCCGTTCCATTCCTTTGAATTCCGTTCCATTCCGTTCCATTCCGTTCCATTCCGTTCCATTCCGTTCCGTTCCATTCCATTCCATTCCATTCCATTCCATTCCATTCCATTCCATTCTATTCCATTCCATTCCATTCCATTCTACTCGGGTTGATTTCATTGTATTCCATTCCATTCCATTCGAATCCATTGCATTCCATTCCATTCCATTCCATTCCATTCCATTCCGTTCTACTCGGGTTCATTCCATTCCATTCCTTTCCGTTCCGTTCCGTTCCATTCCATTCTGTTTCATTCCGTTCCATTCCATTCCATTCCATTCCATTCCGTTCTAATCGGGTTGATACCATTCTATTCCATTCCATTCCGTTCCGCTCCGTTCCGTTCCGTTCCGTTCCGTTCCGTTCCCTTCCGTTCTACTGGGGTTGATTCCATTCTATTCCATTCCATTCCATTCGATTCCATTCGATTCCATTCGATTCCATTCGATTCCATTCGATTCCATTCCATTCCATTCCATTCAATTCCATTTAATTCCGTTCCATTCCATTCCGTTCCATTCCATTCCATGGAATTCCATTCCATTCCATTGAATTCCATTCCATTCCATTCCATTCCATTGAATTCCGTTCCATTCCATTCCGTTCCGTTCCGTGCTGTTCCGTTCCGTTCCGTTGCATTCCGTTCCGTTCTACTCGGTTTGATTCCATTCTATTCCATTCCATTCCATTCCATTCCATTCCATTCGATTCCATTCGATTCCATTCGATTCCATTCCATTCCATTCCATTGAATTCCATTCCATTCCATTCCATTCCATTCCATTCCATTGAATTCCATTCTATTCCATTCCATTCCATTCCATTCCATTCCATTCCATTCCATTCCACTCCACTCCACTCCACTCCACTCCAATCCCCTCCACTCCACTCCATTCCATTCCATTCCATTGAATTCCATTGAATTCCATTCCGTTCCATTCCATTCCATTCCATTCCATTCCATTCCATTCCATTCCATTCCATTCCATTCCGTTCCATTCCATTCCATTCCATTGAATTCCATTCCATTCCATTCCATTCCATTCCATTCCATTCCATTCCATTGAATTCCATTGAATTCCATTCCATTGAATTCCATTGAATTCCATTCCATTGAATTCCATTGAATTCCATTCCATTGAATTCCATTCCATTCCGTTCCGTTCCGTTCCGTTCCGCTCTACTCGGGTTGATTTCATTCTATTCCATTCCATTCCATTCGATTCCATTCGATTCCATTCGATTACATTCGATTCCATTCCATTCCATTCCATTCCACTCCATTCCATTCCACTCCACTCCACTCCACTCCAGTCCACTCCAATCCACTCCACTCCACTCCATTCCATTCCATTCCATTCCATTGAATTCCATTGAATTCCATTCCATTCCATTCCATTCCATTCCATTTCATTCCATTCTACTCTGGTTGATTCCATTGTATTCCATTCCATTCCATTCAAATCCATTCCATTCCGTTCCATTCCCTTCCGTTCTACTCGGGTTCATTCCATTCCATTCCTTTCCGTTCCGTTCCGTTCCATTCCATTCTGTTCCATTCCGTTCCATTCCATTCCATTCCATTCCATTCCGTTCTAATCGGGTTGAGTCCGTTCCATTCCATTCCATTCCGTTCCGTTCCGTTCCGTTCCGTTCCGTTCCATTGCATTCCGTTCCGTTCTACTCGGGTTGATTCCATTCTATTCCATTCCATTCCATTCGATTCCTTTCGATTCCATTCGATTCCATTCGATTCCATTCCATTCCATTCCATTGAATTCCATTCCATTCCATTCCATTCCATTCCATTCCATTCCATTCCATTCCATTGAATTCCATTGAATTCCACTCCATTTAATACCATTCCATTCCATTCCATTCGATTCCATTGAATTCCATTCCACTCCATTCCATTCCGTTCGATTCCATTGAATTCCATTCCATTCCATTCCATTCCATTGAATTCCGTTCCATTCCATTCCATTCCATTCCGTTCCATTCCGTTCCATTCCGTTCCATTCTGATCCATTCCATTGAATTCCGTTCCATTCCTTTGAATTCCGTTCCATTCCGTTCCATTCCGTTCCATTCCGTTCCGTTCCGTTCCGTTCCATTCCATTCCATTCCATTCCATTCCATTCCATTCTATTCCATTCCATTCCATTCCATTCTACTCGGGTTGATTTCATTGTATTCCATTCCATTCCATTCGAATCCATTGCATTCCATTCCATTCCATTCCATTCCATTCCTTTCCGTTCTACTCGGGTTCATTCCATTCCATTCCTTTCCGTTCCGTTCCGTTCCATTCCATTCTGTTTCATTCCGTTCCATTCCATTCCATTCCATTCCGTTCTAATCGGGTTGCTACCATTCTATTCCATTCCATTCCGTTCCGCTCCGTTCCGTTCCATTCTGTTCCGTTCCGTTCCCTTCCGTTCTACTGGGGTTGATTCCATTCTATTCCATTCCATTCCATTCGATTCCATTCGATTCCATTCGATTCCATTCGATTCCATTCGATTCCATTCCATTCCATTCCATTCCATTCCATTCCATTGAATTCCATTGAATTCCACTCCATTTAATACCATTCCATTCCATTCCATTCGATTCCATTGAATTCCATTCCACTCCATTCCATTCCATTCGATTCCATTGAATTCCATTCCATTCCATTCCATTCCATTGAATTCCGTTCCATTCCATTCCATTCCATTCCGTTCCATTCCGTTCCATTCCGTTCCATTCCGTTCCATTCCATTGAATTCCGTTCCATTCCTTTGAATTCCGTTCCATTCCGTTCCATTCCGTTCCATTCTGTTCCGTTCCATTCCATTCCATTCCATTCCATTCCATTCCATTCCATTCCATTCCATTCTACTCGGGTTGATTCCATTGTATTCCATTCCATTCCATTCGAATCCATTCCATTCCATTCCATTCCATTCCGTTCTACTCGGGTTCATTCCATTCCATTCCTTTCCGTTCCGTTACGTTCCATTCCATTCTGTTCCATTCCGTTCCATTCCATTCCATTCCATTCCATTCCGTTCTAATCGGGTTGATACCATTCTATTCCATTCCATTCCGTTCCGTTCCGTTCCGTTCCGTTCCGTTCCGTTCCCTTCCGTTCTACTCGGGTTTATTCCATTCTATTCCATTCTATTCCATTCGATTCCATTCGATTCCATTCGATTCCATTCCATTCCATTCCATTGAAATCCATTCCATTGCATTCCACTCCATTCCATTCCATTCCATTCCATTGAATTCCATTGAATTCCATTCCATTTTATTCCATTCCATTCCATTCCATTCGATTCCATTGAATTCCATTCCACTCCATTCCATTCCATTCGATTCCATTGAATTCCATTCCATTCCATTCCATTCCATTGCATTCCGTTCCATTCCGTTCCATTCCGTTCCATTCCATTGAATTCCGCTCCATTCCTTTGAATTCCGTTCCATTCCGTTCCGTTCCGTTCCATTCCGTTCCTTTCCGTTCCATTCCATTCCATTCCATTCCATTCCATTCCATTCCATTCCATTCCATTCCATTCTACTCGGGTTGATTCCATTGTATTCCATTCCATTCCATTCAAATCCATTCCATTCCGTTCCATTCCCTTCCGTTCTACTCGGGTTCATTCCATTCCATTCCTTTCCGTTCCGTTCCGTTCCATTCCATTCTGTTCCATTCCGTTCCATTCCATTCCATTCCATTCCATTCCGTTCTAATCGGGTTGATTCCGTTCCATTCCATTCCATTCCGTTCCGTTCCGTTCCGTTCCGTTCCGTTCCGTTCCGTTGTATTCCGTTCCGTTCTACTCGGGTTGATTCCATTCTATTCCATTCCATTCCATTCGATTCCATTCGATTCCATTCGATTCCATTCGATTCCATTCCATTCCATTCCATTGAAATCCATTCCATTCCATTCCATTCCATTCCATTCCATTCCATTCCATTGAATTCCATTGAATTCCACTCCATTTAATACCATTCCATTCCATTCCATTCGATTCCATTGAATTCCATTCCACTCCATTCCATTCCATTCGATTCCATTGAATTCCATTCCATTCCATTCCATTCCATTGAAATCCGTTCCATTCCATTCCATTCCATTCCGTTCCATTCCGTTCCATTCCGTTCCATTCCGATCCATTCCATTGAATTCCGTTCCATTCCTTTGAATTCCGTTCCATTCCGTTCCATTCCGTTCCATTCCGTTCCATTCCGTTCCATTCCGTTCCGTTCCATTCCATTCCATTCCATTCCATTCCATTCCATTCCATTCCATTCTATTCCATTCCATTCCATTCCATTCTACTCGGGTTGATTTCATTGTATTCCATTCCATTCCATTCGAATCCATTGCATTCCATTCCATTCCATTCCATTCCATTCCATTCCGTTCTACTCGGGTTCATTCCATTCCATTCCTTTCCGTTCCGTTCCGTTCCATTCCATTCTGTTTCATTCCGTTCCATTCCATTCCATTCCATTCCATTCCGTTCTAATCGGGTTGATACCATTCTATTCCATTCCATTCCGTTCCGCTCCGTTCCGTTCCGTTCTGTTCCGTTCCGTTCCCTTCCGTTCTACTGGGGTTGATTCCATTCTATTCCATTCCATTCCATTCGATTCCATTCGATTCCATTCGATTCCATTCGATTCCATTCCATTCCATTCCATTCCATTCCATTCCATTCCATTCCATTCCATTCCATTGAATTCCATTGAATTCCACTCCATTTAATACCATTCCATTCCATTCCATTCGATTCCATTGAATTCCATTCCACTCCATTCCATTCCATTCGATTCCATTGAATTCCATTCCTTTCCATTCCATTCCATTGAATTCCGTTCCATTCCATTCCATTCCATTCCGTTCCATTCCGTTCCATTCCGTTCCATTCCGTTCCATTCCATTGAATTCCGTTCCATTCCTTTGAATTCCGTTCCATTCCGTTCCATTCCGTTCCGTTCCGTTCCATTCCATTCCATTCCATTCCATTCCATTCCATTCCATTCCATTCCATTCTACTCGGGTTGATTCCATTGTATTCCATTCCATTCCATTCGAATCCGTTCCATTCCATTCCATTCCATTCCGTTCTACTCGGGTTCATTCCATTCCATTCCTTTCCGTTCCGTTACATTCCATTCCATTCTGTTCCATTCCGTTCCATTCCATTCCATTCCATTCCATTCCGTTCTAATCGGGTTGATACCATTCTATTCCATTCCATTCCGTTCCGTTCCGTTCCGTTCCGTTCCGTTCCGTTCCGTTCCCTTCCGTTCTACTCTGGTTGATTCCATTCTATTCCATTCCATTCCATTCGATTCCATTCGATTCCATTCGATTCCATTCCATTCCATTCCATTGAAATCCATTCCATTGCATTCCACTCCATTCCATTCCATTCCATTCCATTGAATTCCATTGAATTCCATTCCATTTTATTCCATTCCATTCCATTCCATTCGATTCCATTGAATTCCATTCCACTCCATTCCATTCCATTCGATTCCATTGAATTCCATTCCATTCCATTCCATTCCATTGAATTCCGTTCCATTCCATTCCATTGCATTCCGTTCCATTCCGTTCCATTCCGTTCCATTCCATTGAATTCCGCTCCATTCCTTTGAATTCCGTTCCATTCCGTTCCGTTCCGTTCCATTCCGTTCCTTTCCGTTCCATTCCATTCCATTCCATTCCATTCCATTCCATTCCATTCCATTCCATTCCATTCTACTCGGGTTGATTCCATTGTATTCCATTCCATTCCATTCAAATCCATTCCATTCCGTTCCATTCCCTTCCGTTCTACTCGGGTTCATTCCATTCCATTCCTTTCCGTTCCGTTCCATTCCATTCCATTCTGTTCCATTCCGTTCCATTCCATTCCATTCCATTCCATTCCGTTCTAATCGGGTTGATTCCGTTCCATTCCATTCCATTCCGTTCCGTTCCGTTCCGTTCCGTTCCGTTCCGTTGCATTCCGTTCCGTTCTACTCGGGTTGATTCCATTCTATTCCATTCCATTCCATTCGATTCCATTCGATTCCATTCGATTCCATTCGATTCCATTCCATTCCATTCCATTGAATTCCATTCCATACCATTCCATTCCATTCCATTCCATTCCATTCCATTCCATTGAATTCCATTGAATTCCACTCCATTTAATACCATTCCATTCCATTCCATTCGATTCCATTGAATTCCATTCCACTCCATTCCATTCCATTCGATTCCATTGAATTCCATTCCATTCCATTCCATTCCATTGAATTCCGTTCCATTCCATTCCATTCCATTCCGTTCCATTCCGTTCCATTCCGTTCCATTCCGATCCATTCCATTGAATTCCGTTCCATTCCTTTGAATTCCGTTCCATTCCGTTCCATTCCGTTCCATTCCGTTCCATTCCGTTCCGTTCCATTCCATTCCATTCCATTCCATTCCATTCCATTCCATTCCATTCTATTCCATTCCATTCCATTCCATTCTACTCGGGTTGATTTCATTGTATTCCATTCCATTCCATTCGAATCCATTGCATTCCATTCCATTCCATTCCATTCCATTCCATTCCATTCCGTTCTACTCGGGTTCATTCCATTCCATTCCTTTCCGTTCCGTTCCGTTCCATTCCATTCTGTTTCATTCCGTTCCATTCCATTCCATTCCATTCCATTCCGTTCTAATCGGGTTGATACCATTCTATTCCATTCCATTCCGTTCCGCTCCGTTCCGTTCCGTTCCGTTCCGTTCCGTTCCCTTCCGTTCTACTGGGGTTGATTCCATTCTATTCCATTCCATTCCATTCGATTCCATTCGATTCCATTCGATTCCATTCGATTCCATTCCATTCCATTCCATTCAATTCCATTTAATTCCGTTCCATTCCATTCCGTTCCATTCCATTCCATGGAATTCCATTCCATTCCATTGAATTCCATTCCATTCCATTCCATTCCATTGAATTCCGTTCCATTCCATTCCGTTCCGTTCCGTTCTGTTCCGTTCCGTTCCGTTGCATTCCGTTCCGTTCTACTCGGTTTGATTCCATTCTATTCCATTCCATTCCATTCCATTCCATTCGATTCCATTCGATTCCATTCGATTCCATTCCATTCCATTCCATTGAATTCCATTCCATTCCATTCCATTCCATTCCATTCCATTGAATTCCATTCTATTCCATTCCATTCCATTCCATTCCATTCCATTCCACTCCACTCCACTCCACTCCACTCCAATCCCCTCCACTCCACTCCATTCCATTCCATTCCATTGAATTCCATTGAATTCCATTCCGTTCCATTCCATTCCATTCCATTCCATTCCATTCCATTCCATTCCATTCCATTCCATTCCGTTCCATTCCATTCCATTCCATTGAATTCCATTCCATTCCATTCCATTCCATTCCATTCCATTCCATTCCATTGAATTCCATTGAATTCCATTCCATTGAATTCCATTGAATTCCATTCCATTGAATTCCATTGAATTCCATTCCATTGAATTCCATTCCATTCCGTTCCGTTCCGTTCCGTTCCGCTCTACTCGGGTTGATTTCATTCTATTCCATTCCATTCCATTCGATTCCATTCGATTCCATTCGATTACATTCGATTCCATTCCATTCCATTCCATTCCACTCCATTCCATTCCACTCCACTCCACTCCACTCCAGTCCACTCCAATCCACTCCACTCCACTCCATTCCATTCCATTCCATTCCATTGAATTCCATTGAATTCCATTCCATTCCATTCCATTCCATTCCATTTCATTCCATTCGATTCCGTTCTACTCGGGTTGATTCCATTCTATTCCATTCCTTTTCATTCGATTCCATTCGATTCCATTCGATTCCATTCGATTCCATTCAATTCCATTCCATTCTATTCCATTGAATTCCATTCCATTCCATTCCTTTCCATTCCATTCCATTCCATTGAATTCCATTCCATTCCATTCCATTCCATTCCTTTCCATTCCATTCCATTCCATTGAATTCCATTCCATTCCATTCCATTCCATTCCATTCCATTGAATTCCATTTCATTCCATTCCATTCCATTGAATTCCGTTACATTCCATTCCATTCCGTTCCGTTCCATTCCGTTCCATTCCGTTCCGTTGCATTCCGTTCTGTTCTACTCGGGTTGATTCCATTCTATTCCATTCCATTCCATTCCATTCCATTCCATTCCACTCGGGTTGATCATAACATTCCGTTCCGTTTCGTTCTGTTCCGTTCCGTTCCGTTCCGTTCTACTCGGGTTGATTCCATTCTATTCCATTACATTCCATTCCATTGAATTCCATTGAATTCCATTCCGTAGAATTCCATTCCATTCAATTCCATTGAATTCCATTCCATTCCATTCCATTCCATTCCATTCCATTCCATTCCATTCCATTGTATTCCATTCCATTCCATTCCATTCCATTGAATTCCATTTCATTCCATTCCATTCCATTGAATTCCGTTCCATTCCATTCCATTCCATTCCATTCCATTGAATTCCATTGAATTCCATTCCATTTAATTCCATTCCATTCCATTCCATTCGATTCCATTGAATTCCATTCCACTCCATTCCATTCCATTCGATTAAATTGAATTCCATTCCATTCCATTCCATTCCATTGAATTCCGTTCCATTCCATTCCATTCCATTCCGTTCCATTCGATTCCATTCCGTTCCATTCCGTTCCATTCCATTGTATTCCCTTCCATTCCTTTGAATTCCGTTCCATTCCGTTCCGTTCCGTTCCATTCCGTTCCGTTCCGTTCCATTCCATTCCATTCCATTCCATTCCATTCCATTCCATTCCATTCCATTCCATTCTACTCGGGTTGATTCCATTGTATTCCATTCCATTCCATTCGAATCCATTCCATTCCATTCCATTCCATTCCGTTCTACTCGGGTTCATTCCATTCCATTCCTTTCCGTTCCGTTCCGTTCCATTCCATTCTGTTCCATTCCGTTCCATTCCATTCCATTCCATTCCATTCCGTTCTAATCGGGTTGATTCCGTTCCATTCCATTCCATTCCGTTCCTTTCCGTTCCGTTCCGTTCCGTTCCGTTCCGTTGCATTCCGTTCCGTTCTACTCGGGTTGATTCCATTCTATTCCATTCCATTCCATTCCATTCCATTCGATTCCATTCGATTCCATTCGATTCCATTCCATTCCATTCCATTGAATTCCATTCCATTCCATTCCATTCCATTCCATTCCATTCCATTGAATTCCATTGAATTCCATTCCATTTAATTCCATTCCATTCCATTCCATTCGATTCCATTGAATTCCATTCCACTCCATTCCATTCCATTCGATTCCATTGAATTCCATTCCATTCCATTCCATTCCATTGAATTCCGTTCCATTCCATTCCATTCCATTCCGTTCCATTCCATTCCATTCCGTTCCATTCCTTTCCATTCCATTGAATTCCGTTCCATTCCTTTGAATTCCGTTCCATTCCGTTCCATTCTGTTCCATTCCGTTCCGTTCCATTCCATTCCATTCCATTCCATTCCATTCCATTCCATTCCACTCCATTCTACTCGGGTTGATTCCATTGTATTCCATTCCATTCCATTCGAATCCATTCCATTCCATTCCATTCCATTCCGTTCTACTCGGGTTCATTCCATTCCATTCCTTTCCGTTCCGTTACGTTCCATTCCATTCTGTTCCATTCCGTTCCATTCCATTCCGTTCCATTCCATTCCATGGAATTCCATTCCATTCCATTGAATTCCATTCCATTCCATTCCATTCCATTGAATTCCGTTCCATTCCATTCCGTTCCGTTCCGTTCCGTTCCGTTCCGTTCCGTTCCGTTCCCTTCCGTTCTACTCGGGTTGATTCCATTCTATTCCATTCCATTCCATTCGATTCCATTCGATTCCATTCGATTCCATTCCATTCCATTCCATTGAAATCCATTCCATTGCATTCCATTCCATTCCATTCGATTCCTTTGAATTCCATTGAATTCCATTCCATTTAATTCCATTCCATTCCATTCCATTCGATTCCATTGAATTCCATTCCACTCCATTCCATTCCATTCGATTCCATTGAATTCCATTCCATTCCATTCCATTCCATTGAATTCCGTTCCATTCCATTCCATTCCATTGAATTCCATTCCATTCCATTCCATTCCATTCCATTCCATTCCATTCCATTCCATTCCATTGAATTCCATTGAATTCCATTCCATTGAATTCCATTGAATTCCATTCCATTGAATTCCATTCCATTCCGTTCCGTTCCGTTCCGTTCCGTTCCGCTCTACTCGGGTTGATTCCATTCTATTCCATTCCATTCCATTCCATTCCATTCGATTCCATTCGATTACATTCGATTCCATTCCATTCCATTCCATTCCACTCCATTCCATTCCACTCCACTCCACTCCACTCCACTCCACTCCAATCCACTCCACTCCACTCCATTCCATTCCATTCCATTCCATTGAATTCCATTGAATTCCATTCCATTCCATTCCATTCCATTCCATTTCATTCCATTCGATTCCGTTCTACTCGGGTTGATTCCATTCTATTCCATGCCTTTCCATTCGATTCCATTCGATTCCATTCGATTCCTTTCGATTCCATTCCATTCCATTCCATTCTATTCCATTGAATTCCATTCCATTCCATTCCTTTCCATTCCATTCCATTCCATTGAATTCCATTCCATTCCATTCCATTCCATTCCTTTCCATTCCATTCCATTCCATTGAATTCCATTCCATTCCATTCCATTCCATTCCATTCCTTTCCATTCCATTCCATTCCATTGAATTCCATTCCATTCCATTCCATTCCATTCCATTCCATTCCATTGAATTCCATTTCATTCCATTCCATTCCATTGAATTCCGTTACATTCCATTCCATTCCGTTCCGTTCCGTTCCGTTCCGTTCCGTTCCGTTGCATTCCGTTCCGTTCTACTCGGGTTGATTCCATTCTATTCCATTGCATTCCATTCCATTCCATTGCATTCCACTCGGGTTGATCATAACATTCCGTTCCGTTTCGTTCTGTTCCGTTCCGTTCCGTTCCGTTCTACTCGGGTTGATTCCATTCTATTCCATTCCATTCCATTCCATTGAATTCCATTGAATTCCATTCCATTGAATTCCATTCCATTCAATTCCATTGAATTCCATTCCATTCCATTCCATTCCATTCCATTCCATTGAATTCCATTCCATTCCATTCCATTCCATTCCATTCCATTCCATTGAATTCCATTTCATTCCATTCCATTCCATTGAATTCCGTTCCATTCCATTCCATTCCGTTCCGTTCCATTCCGTTCCGTTCCGTTCCGTTGCATTCCGTTCCGTTCTACTCGGGTTGATTCCATTCTATTCCTTTCCATTCCATTCCATTCCATTCGATTCCATTGAATTCCATTCCATTCCATTCCATTCCATTGAATTCCGTTCCATTCCATTCCATTCCATTCCGTTCCGTTGAATTCCATTGAATTCCATTCCATTGAATTCCATTCCATTCAATTCCATTGAATTCCATTCCATTCCATTCCATTCCATTCCATTCCATTCCATTGAATTCCATTCCATTCCATTCCATTCCATTCCATTCCGTTCCATTGAATTCCATTTCATTCCATTCCATTCCATTGAATTCCGTTCCATTCCATTCCATTCCGTTCCGTTCCGTTCCGTTCCGTTCCGTTGCGTTCCGTTCCGTTCTACTCGGGTTGATTCCATTCTATTCCATTCCATTCCGTTCCGTTCCGTTCCGTTCCGTTCCGTTCCGTTCCCTTCCGTTCTACTCTGGTTGATTCCATTCTATTCCATTCCATTCCATTCGATTCCATTCGATTCCATTCGATTCCATTCCATTCCATTCCATTCCATTCCATTGAAATCCATTCCATTCCATTCCATTCCATTCCATTGAATTCCATTGAATTCCATTCCATTTAATTCCATTCCATTCCATTCCATTCGATTCCATTGAATTCCATTCCACTCCATTCCATTCCATTCGATTCCATTGAATTCCATTCCATTCCATTCCATTCCATTGAATTCCGTTCCATTCCATTCCATTCCATTCCGTTCCATTCCGTTCCATTCCGTTCCATTCCATTGAATTCCGCTCCATTCCTTTGAATTCCGTTCCATTCCGTTCCGTTCCGTTCCATTCCGTTCCGTTCCGTTCCATTCCATTCCATTCCATTCCATTCCATTCCATTCCATTCCATTCCATTCTACTCGGGTTGATTCCATTGTATTCCATTCCATTCCATTCAAATCCATTCCATTCCATTCCATTCCATTCCGTTCTACTCGGGTTCATTCCATTCCATTCCTTTCCGTTCCGTTCCGTTCCATTCCATTCTGTTCCATTCCGTTCCATTCCATTCCATTCCATTCCATTCCGTTCTAATCGGGTTGATTCCGTTCCATTCCATTCCATTCCGTTCCGTTGAATTCCATGGAATTCCATTCCATTGAATTCCATTCCATTCAATTCCATTGAATTCCATTCCATTCCATTCCATTCCATTCCATTCCATTCCATTCCATTCCATTCCATTCCATTCCATTCCATTCCGTTCCATTGAATTCCATTTCATTCCATTCCATTCCATTGAATTCCGTTCCATTCCATTCCATTCCGTTCCGTTCCGTTCCGTTCCGTTCCGTTGCGTTCCGTTCCGTTCTACTCGGGTTGATTCCATTCTATTCCATTCCATTCCGTTCCGTTCCGTTCCGTTCCGTTCCGTTCCGTTCCCTTCCGTTCTACTCTGGTTGATTCCATTCTATTCCATTCCATTCCATTCGATTCCATTCGATTCCATTCGATTCCATTCCATTCCATTCCATTCCATTCCATTGAAATCCATTCCATTCCATTCCATTCCATTCCATTGAATTCCATTGAATTCCATTCCATTTAATTCCATTCCATTCCATTCCATTCGATTCCATTGAATTCCATTCCACTCCATTCCATTCCATTCGATTCCATTGAATTCCATTCCATTCCATTCCATTCCATTGAATTCCGTTCCATTCCATTCCATTCCATTCCGTTCCATTCCGTTCCATTCCGTTCCATTCCATTGAATTCCGCTCCATTCCTTTGAATTCCGTTCCATTCCGTTCCGTTCCGTTCCATTCCATTCCGTTCCGTTCCATTCCATTCCATTCCATTCCATTCCATTCCATTCCATTCCATTCCATTCTACTCGGGTTGATTCCATTGTATTCCATTCCATTCCATTCAAATCCATTCCATTCCATTCCATTCCATTCCGTTCTACTCGGGTTCATTCCATTCCATTCCTTTCCGTTCCGTTCCGTTCCATTCCATTCTGTTCCATTCCGTTCCATTCCATTCCATTCCATTCCATTCCGTTCTAATCGGGTTGATTCCGTTCCATTCCATTCCATTCCGTTCCATTCCGTTCCGTTCCGTTCCGTTCCGTTCCGTTGCATTCCGTTCCGTTCTACTCGGGTTGATTCCATTCTATTCCATTCCATTCCATTCGATTCCATTCGATTCCATTCGATTCCATTCGATTCCATTCCATTCCATTCCATTGAATTCCATTCCATTCCATTCCATTCCATTCCATTCCATTCCATTCCATTGAATTCCATTGAATTCCACTCCATTTAGTACCATTCCATTCCATTCCATTCGATTCCATTGAATTCCATTCCACTCCATTCCATTCCATTCGATTCCATTGAATTCCATTCCATTCCATTCCATTCCATTCCATTCCATTGAATTCCGTTCCATTCCATTCCATTCCATTCCGTTCCATTCCGTTCCATTCCGTTCCATTCCGTTCCATTCCATTGAATTCCGTTCCATTCCTTTGAATTCTGTTCCATTCCGTTCCATTCCGTTCCATTCCGTTCCGTTCCGTTCCATTCCATTCCATTCCATTCCATTCCATTCCATTCCATTCTTTTCCATTCCATTCCATTCCATTCCATTCTACTCGGGTTGATTTCATTGTATTCCATTCCATTCCATTCGAATCCATTCCATTCCATTCCATTCCATTCCATTCCATTCCGTTCTACTCGGGTTCATTCCATTCCATTCCTTTCCGTTCCGTTCCGTTCCATTCCATTCTGTTTCATTCCGTTCCATTCCATTCCATTCCGTTCCATTCCGTTCTAATCGTGTTGATACCATTCTATTCCATTCCATTCGGTTCTGCTCCGTTCCGTTCCGTTCCGTTCCGTTCCCTTCCGTTCTACTGGGGTTGATACCATTCTATTCCATTCCATTCCATTCGATTCCATTCGATTCCATTCGATTCCATTCGATTCCATTCGATTCCATTCGATTCCATTCCATTCCATTCCATTCCATTCCATTCCATTCCATTCCATTGAATTCCGTTCCATTCCATTCCGTTCCGTTCCGTTCCGTTCCGTTCCATTGCATTCCGTTCCATTCTACTCGGGTTGATTCCATTCTATTCCATTCCATTCCATTCCATTCCATTCGATTCCATTCGATTCCATTCGATTCCATTCCATTCCATTCCATTGAATTCCATTCCATTCCATTCCATTCCATTCCATTCCATTCCATTCCATTCCATTGAATTCCATTGAATTCCATTCCATTTAATTCCATTCCATTCCATTCAATTCGATTCCATTGAATTCCATTCCACTCCATTCCATTCCATTCGATTCCATTGAATTCCATTCCATTCCATTCCATTCCGTTCCATTCCGTTCCATTCCCTTCCTTTCCGTTCCATTCCATTGATTTCCGTTCCATTCCTTTGAATTCCGTTCCATTCCGTTCCGTTCCGTTCCGTTCCATTCCTTTCCGTTCCGTTCCATTCCATTCCATTCCATTCCATTCCATTCCATTCCATTCCATTCCATTCTTCTCGGGTTGATTCCATTGTATTTCTTTCCATTCCATTCGAATCCATTCCATTCCATTCCATTCCATTCCATTCCATTCCGTTCTACTCGGGTTCATTCCATTCCATTCCTTTCCGTTCCGTTCCGTTCCATTCCATTCTGTTCCATTCCGTTCCATTCCATTCCATTCCGTTCTAATCGGGTTGATTCCATTCTATTCCCTTCCATTCCGTTCCGTTCCGTTCCATTCCGTTCCGTTCCCTTGCGTTCTACTGGGGTTGATTCCATTCCATTCCATTCCATTCCATTCGATTCCATTCGATTCCATTCGATTCCATTCGATTCCATTCGATTCCATTCGATTCCATTCCATTCCATTCCATTATATTCCTTTCCATTCCATTCCATTCCATTGAATTCCATTCCATTCCATACCATTCCATTGAATTCCGTTCCATTCCATTCCATTAAATTCCATTCCATTCCATTCCGTTCCATTCCATTCCATTCCATTGAATTCCATTCCATTGAATTCCATTTCATTCCATTCCATTGAATTCCATTCCATTGAATTCCATTCCATTCCATTCCATTCCATTCCATTCCATTCCATTGAATTCCATTCCGTTCCGTTCCGTTCCATTCCGTTCCGTTCCGTTCCATTCCATTCCGTTCCTTTCCATTGAATTCCGTTCCATTCCATTGAAATCCATTCCATTCCGTTCCATTCCATTGAATTCCGTTCCATTCCGTTCCATTCCGTTCCATTCCGTTCCATTCCGTTCTACTCTGGTTGACTCCATTCTATTCCATTCCATTCCATTCGATTCCATTCCATTCCATTCCATTCCATTCCATTCCATTCCATTCCGTTCTACTCGGGTTCATTCCATTCCATTCCGTTCCGTTCCGTTCCATTCCATTCCGTTCTGTTCCATTCCGTTACATTCAATTCCATTCCATTCCATTCCGTTCTACTCGGTTTGATTCCATTCTATTCCACTCCATTCCGTTCCGATCCGTTCCGTTCCGTTCCATTCCGTTCCGTTCCACTTGGGTTGATTCCATTCTATTCCATTCCATTCCATTCGATTCCATTCGATTCCATTCGATTCCATTCGTTTCCATTCCATTCCATTCGATTCCATTCCATTCCATTCAATTCCATTGAATTCCATGCCATTCCATTCCATTCCATTCCATTCCATTCCATTGAATTCCATTGAATTCCATTCCATTCCATTCCATTCCATTCCATTCCATTCCATTGAATTCCATTCCATTCCATTCCATTCCATTCCATTCCATTCCATTTCATTCCATAGAATTCCATTCCATTCCATTCCATTCCATTGAATTCCGTTCCATTCCATTCCGTTCCGTTCCGTTCCGTTCCGTTCCGTTGCGTTCCGTTCCGTTCTACTCGGGTTGATTCCATTCTATTCCATTCCATTCCATTAGATTCCATTCGATTCCATTCGATTCCATTCGATTCCATTCGATTCCATTCCATTCCATTGAATTTCATTCCATTCCATTCCATTCCATTCCATTCCATTCCATTCCATTGAATTCCATTGAATTCCATTCCATTTAATTCCATTCCATTCCATTCCATTCGATTCCATTCCATTCCATTGAATTCCAATCCATTCCATTCCATTCCATTCCATTCCATTCCATTCCGTTCTACTCGGGTTGATTCCATTCTATTCCATTCCATTCCATTCGATTCCATTCCATTTCATTCCATTCCATTGAATTCCAATCCATTCCATTCCATTCCATTCCATTCCATTCCGTTCTACTCGGGTTGATTCCATTATATTCCATTCCATTCCATTCGATTCCATTCCATTCCAATCAATTCCACTCGATTCCATTCGATTCCATTCGATTCCATTCCATTCCATTCCATTGAATTCCATTCCATTCCATTCCATTCCATTCCATTGAATTCCATTTCCTTCCATTCCATTCCATTGAATTCCGTTCCATTCCATTCCATTCCGTTCCGTTCCGTTCCGTTCCGTTCCGTTCCGTTGCATTCCTTTCCGTTCTACTCGGGTTGATTCCATTCTATTCCATTCCATTCCATTCCATTCCATTCGATTCCATTCGATTCCATTCGATTCCAATCCATTCCATTCCATTGAAATCCATTCCATTCCATTCCATTCCATTCCATTACATTACATTCCATTGAATTCCTTTGAATTCCATTCCATTTAATTCCATTCCATTCCATTCCATTCGATTCCATTGAATTCCATTCCACTCCATTCCATTCCATTCGATTCCATTGAATTCCATTCCATTCCATTCCATTCCATTGAATTCCGTTCCATTCCATTCCATTCCATTCCGTTCCATTCCGTTCCATTCCGTTCCATTCCTTTCCATTCCATTGAATTCCGTTCCATTCCTTTGAATTCCGTTCCATTCCGTTCCGTTCCGTTCCATTCCGTTCCGTTCCGTTCCATTCCGTTCCATTCCATTCCATTCCACTCCATTCCATTCCATTCCATTCCATTCTACTCGGGTTGATTCCATTGTATTCCATTCCATTCCATTCGAATCCATTCCATTGCATTCCATTCCATTCCGTTCTACTCGGGTTCATTCCATTCCATTCTTTCCGTTCCGTTCCGTTCCATTCCATTCTGTTCCATTCCGTTCCATTCCATTCCATTCCATTCCATTCCGTTCTAATCGGGTTGATTCCATTCTATTCCATTCCATTCCGTTCCGTTCCGTTCCGTTCCGTTCCCTTGCGTTCTACTGGGGTTGATTCCATTCTACTCCATTCCATTCCATTCGATTCCATTCGATTCCATTCGATTCCATTCCATTCCATTCCATTCCATTCCATTCCATTCCATTGCATTGAATTCCATTGCATTCCATTCCGTTCCATTCCGTTCCGTTCCGTTCCGTTCCCTTCCGTTCCGTTGCGTTCCTTTCCGTTCTACTCGGGTGGATTCCATTCTATTCCATTCCATTCCATTCGATTCCATTCGATTCCATTCGATTCCACTCGATTCCATTCGATTCCTTTCCATTCCATTCCATTGAATTCTATTCCATTCAATTCCATTCCATTCCATTCCATTCCATTCCATTCCATTGAATTCCATTCCATTCCATTCCATTCCATTCCATTCCATTCCATTCCATTGAATTCCATTACACTCCTTTACATTCCATTGAATTCCGTTCCATTCCATTCCATTCCGTTCCGTTCCGTTCTGTTCCGTTCCGTTCCGTTGCATTCCGTTCCGTTCTACTCGGGTTGATTCCATTCTATTCCATTCCATTCCATTCGATTCCATTCGATTCCATTCGATTCCATTCGATTCCATTCCATTGAATTCCATTCCTTTCGATTCCATTCGATTCCATTCGATTCCATTCCATTCCATTCCATTGAATTCCATTCCATTCCATTCCATTCCATTCCATTCCATTCCATTCCATTCCATTCCATTGAATTCCATTGAATTCCATTCCATTTATTTCCTTTCCATTCCATTCCTTTCGATTCCATTGAATTCCATTCCACTACATTCCATTCCATTCGATTCCATTGAATTCCATTCCATTCCATTCCATTCCACTGAATTCCGTTCCATTCCATTCCATTCCATTCCGTTCCATTCCGTTCCATTCCGTTCCATTCCGTTCCATTCCATTGAATTCCGTTCCATTCCTTTGAATTCCGTTCCATTCCGTTCCGTTCCGTTCCATTCCGTTCCGTTCCGTTCCATTCCATTCCATTCCATTCCATTCCATTCCTTTCCATTCCATTCCATTCCATTCCATTCTACTCGGGTTGATTCCATTGTATTCCATTCCATTCCATTCGAATCCATTCCATTCCGTTCTACTCGGGTTCATTCCATTCCATTCCTTTCCGTTCCGTTCCGTTCCATTCCACTCTGTTCCATTCCGTTCCATTCCATTCCATTCCATTCCATTCCGTTCTAATCGGGTTGATACCATTCTATTCCATTCCATTCCGTTCCGTTCCGTTCCGTTCCGTTCCCTTCCGTTCCACTGGGGTTGATTCCATTCTATTCCATTCCATTCCGTTCGATTCCATTCGATTCCATTTGATTCCATTCGATTCCATTCCATTCCATTCCATTCCATTCCATTCCATTCCATTCCATTCCATTGATTTCCGTTCCATTCCGTTCCGTTCCGTTCCGGTCCGTTCCGTTCCGTTGCGTTCCGTTCCGTTCTACTCGGGTTGATTCCATTCTATTCCATTCCATTCCATTCGATTCCATTCGATTCCATTCGATTCCATTCGATTCCATTCCTTTCCATTCCATTCCATTCCATTGAATTCCATTCCATTCCATTCCATTCCTTTCCATTCCATTGAATTCCATTCCGTTCCATTCCATTCCATTCCATTGAATTCCATTCCATTCAATTCCATTCCATTCCATTCCATTCCATTCCATTCCATTCCATTCCATTGAATTCCATTGAATTCCATTCCATTGAATTCCATTGAATTCCATTCCATTGAATTCCATTCCATTCCGTTCCGTTCCGTTCCGTTCCGTTCCGCTCTACTCGGGTTGATTCCATTCTATTCCATTCCATTCCATTCCATTCCATTCCATTCCATTCGATTACATTCGATTCCATTCCATTCCATTCCATTCCACTCCATTCCATTCCACTCCACTCCACTCCACTCCACTCCACTCCAATCCACTCCACTCCACTCCATTCCATTCCATTCCATTCCATTGAATTCCATTGAATTCCATTGAATTCCATTCCATTCCATTCCATTCCATTCCATTCGATTCCGTTCTACTCGGGTTGATTCCATTCTATTCCATTCCATTCCATTCCATTGAATTCCATTGAATTCCATTCCATTGAATTCCATTCCATTCAATTCCATTGAATTCCATTCCATTCCATTCCATTCCATTCCATTCCATTGAATTCCATTCCATTCCATTCCATTCCATTCCATTCCATTCCATTGAATTCCATTTCATTCCATTCCATTCCATTGAATTCCGTTCCATTCCATTCCATTCCGTTCCGTTCCATTCCGTTCCGTTCCTTTCCGTTGCATTCCGTTCCGTTCTACTCGGGTTGATTCCATTCTATTCCTTTCCATTCCATTCCATTCCATTCGATTCCATTGAATTCCATTCCATTCCATTCCATTCCATTGAATTCCGTTCCATTCCATTCCATTCCATTCCGTTCTGTTGAATTCCATGGAATTCCATTCCATTGAATTCCATTCCATTCAATTCCATTGAATTCCATTCCATTCCATTCCATTCCATTCCATTCCATTCCATTCCATTGAATTCCATTCCATTCCATTCCATTCCATTCCATTCCGTTCCATTGAATTCCATTTCATTCCATTCCATTCCATTGAATTCCGTTCCATTCCATTCCATTCCGTTCCGTTCCGTTCCGTTCCGTTCCGTTGCGTTCCGTTCCGTTCTACTCGGGTTGATTCCATTCTATTCCATTCCATTCCGTTCCGTTCCGTTCCGTTCCGTTCCGTTCCGTTCCCTTCCGTTCTACTCTGGTTGATTCCATTCTATTCCATTCCATTCCATTCGATTCCATTCGATTCCATTCGATTCCATTCCATTCCATTCCATTCCATTCCATTCCATTCCATTGAAATCCATTCCATTCCATTCCATTCCATTCCATTCCATTGAATTCCATTGAATTCCATTCCATTTAATTCCATTCCATTCCATTCCATTCGATTCCATTGAATTCCATTCCACTCCATTCCATTCCATTCGATTCCATTGAATTCCATTCCATTCCATTCCATTCCATTGAATTCCGTTCCATTCCATTCCATTCCATTCCGTTCCATTCCGTTCCATTCCGTTCCATTCCATTGAATTCCGCTCCATTCCTTTGAATTCCGTTCCATTCCGTTCCGTTCCGTTCCATTCCGTTCCGTTCCGTTCCATTCCATTCCATTCCATTCCATTCCATTCCATTCCATTCCATTCCATTCCATTCTACTCGGGTTGATTCCATTGTATTCCATTCCATTCCATTCAAATCCATTCCATTCCATTCCATTCCATTCCGTTCTACTCGGGTTCATTCCATTCCATTCCTTTCCGTTCCGTTCCGTTCCATTACATTCTGTTCCATTCCGTTCCATTCCATTCCATTCCATTCCATTCCGTTCTAATCGGGTTGATTCCATTCCATTCCATTCCATTCCGTTCCATTCCGTTCCGTTCCGTTCCGTTCCGATCCGTTGCATTCCGTTCCGTTCTACTCGGGTTGATTCCATTCTATTCCATTCCATTCCATTCGATTCCATTCGATTCCATTCGATTCCATTCGATTCCATTCCATTCCATTCCATTGAATTCCATTCCATTCCATTCCATTCCATTCCATTCCATTCCATTGAATTCCATTGAATTCCACTCCATTTAATACCATTCCATTCCATTCCATTCGATTCCATTGAATTCCATTCCACTCCATTCCATTCCATTCGATTCCATTGAATTCCATTCCATTCCATTCCATTCCATTCCATTGAATTCCGTTCCATTCCATTCCATTCCATTCCGTTCCATTCCGTTCCATTCCGTTCCATTCCGTTCCATTCCATTGAATTCCGTTCCATTCCTTTGAATTCTGTTCCATTCCGTTCCATTCCGTTCCATTCCGTTCCGTTCCGTTCCATTCCATTCCATTCCATTCCATTCCATTCTTTTCCATTCCATTCCATTCCATTCTACTCGGGTTGATTTCATTGTATTCCATTCCATTCCATTCGAATCCATTCCATTCCATTCCATTCCATTCCATTCCATTCCATTCCGTTCTACTCGGGTTCATTCCATTCCATTCCTTTCCGTTCCGTTCCGTTCCATTCCATTCTGTTTCATTCCGTTCCATTCCATTCCATTCCGTTCCATTCCGTTCTAATCGGGTTGATACCATTCTATTCCATTCCATTCCGTTCTGCTCCGTTCCGTTCCGTTCCGTTCCGTTCCCTTCCGTTCTACTGGGGTTGATACCATTCTATTCCATTCCATTCCATTCGATTCCATTCGATTCCATTCGATTCCATTCGATTCCATTCGATTCCATTCGATTCCATTCCATTCCATTCCATTCCATTCCATTCCATTCCATTGAATTCCGTTCCATTCCATTCCGTTCCGTTCCGTTCCGTTCCGTTCCATTGCATTCCGTTCCATTCTACTCGCGTTGATTCCATTCTATTCCATTCCATTCCATTCCATTCCATTCCATTCCATTCGATTCCATTCGATTCCATTCCATTCCATTCCATTCCATTCCATTCCATTCCATTCCATTCCATTCCATTCCATTCCATTGAATTCCATTGAATTCCATTCCATTTAATTCCATTCCATTCCATTCCATTCGATTCCATTGAATTCCATTCCACTCCATTCCATTCCATTCGATTCCATTGAATTCCATTCCATTCCATTCCACTCCGTTCCATTCCGTTCCATTCCGTTCCTTTCCGTTCCATTCCATTGATTTCCGTTCCATTCCTTTGAATTCCGTTCCATTCCGTTCCGTTCCGTTCCATTCCATTCCGTTCCCTTGCGTTCTACTGGGGTTGATTCCATTCTATTCCATTCCATTCCATTCGATTCCATTCGATTCCATTCGATTCCATTCGATTCCGTTCGATTCCATTCGATTCCATTCCATTCCATTCCATTATATTCCTTTCCATTCCATTCCATTCCATTGAATTCCATTCCATTCCATACCATTCCATTGAATTCCGTTCCATTCCATTCCATTAAATTCCATTCCATTCCATTCCGTTCCATTCCATTCCATTCCATTGAATTCCATTCCATTGAATTCCATTTCATTCCATTCCATTGAATTCCATTCCATTGAATTCCATTCCATTCCATTCCATTCCATTCCATTCCATTGAATTCCATTCCGTTCCGTTCCGTTCCATTCCGTTCCGTTCCGTTCCATTCCATTCCGTTCCTTTCCATTGAATTCCGTTCCATTCCATTGAAATCCATTCCATTCCGTTCCATTCCATTGAATTCCGTTCCATTCCGTTCCATTCCGTTCCATTCCGTTCCATTCCGTTCTACTCTGGTTGACTCCATTCTATTCCATTCCATTCCATTCGATTCCATTCCATTCCATTCCATTCCATTCCATTCCATTCCATTCCGTTCTACTCGGGTTCATTCCATTCCATTCCGTTCCGTTCCGTTCCATTCCATTCCGTTCTGTTCCATTCCGTTACATTCAATTCCATTCCATTCCATTCCGTTCTACTCGGTTTGATTCCATTCTATTCCACTCCATTCCGTTCCGTTCCGTTCCGTTCCGTTCCATTCCGTTCCGTTCCACTTGGGTTGATTCCATTCTATTCCATTCCATTCCATTCGATTCCATTCGATTCCATTCGATTCCATTCGTTTCCATTCCATTCCATTCGATTCCATTCCATTCCATTCAATTCCATTGAATTCCATGCCATTCCATTCCATTCCATTCCATTCCATTCCATTGAATTCCATTGAATTCCATTCCATTCCATTCCATTCCATTCCATTCCATTCCATTGAATTCCATTCCATTCCATTCCATTCCATTCCATTCCATTCCATTTCATTCCATAGAATTCCATTCCATTCCATTCCATTCCATTGAATTCCGTTCCATTCCATTCCGTTCCGTTCCGTTCCGTTCCGTTCCGTTGCGTTCCGTTCCGTTCTACTCGGGTTGATTCCATTCTATTCCATTCCATTCCATTAGATTCCATTCGATTCCATTCGATTCCATTCGATTCCATTCGATTCCATTCCATTCCATTGAATTTCATTCCATTCCATTCCATTCCATTCCATTCCATTCCATTCCATTGAATTCCATTGAATTCCATTCCATTTAATTCCATTCCATTCCATTCCATTCGATTCCATTCCATTCCATTGAATTCCAATCCATTCCATTCCATTCCATTCCATTCCATTCCATTCCGTTCTACTCGGGTTGATTCCATTCTATTCCATTCCATTCCATTCCATTCCATTCCATTTCATTCCATTCCATTGAATTCCAATCCATTCCATTCCATTCCATTCCATTCCATTCCGTTCTACTCGGGTTGATTCCATTATATTCCATTCCATTCCATTCGATTCCATTCCATTCCAATCAATTCCATTCGATTCCATTCGATTCCATTCGATTCCATTCCATTCCATTCCATTGAATTCCATTCCATTCCATTCCATTCCATTCCATTGAATTCCATTTCCTTCCATTCCATTCCATTGAATTCCGTTCCATTCCATTCCATTCCGTTCCGTTCCGTTCCGTTCCGTTCCGTTCCGTTGCATTCCTTTCCGTTCTACTCGGGTTGATTCCATTCTATTCCATTCCATTCCATTCCATTCCATTCGATTCCATTCGATTCCATTCGATTCCAATCCATTCCATTCCATTGAAATCCATTCCATTCCATTCCATTCCATTCCATTACATTACATTCCATTGAATTCCTTTGAATTCCATTCCATTTAATTCCATTCCATTCCATTCCATTCGATTCCATTGAATTCCATTCCACTCCATTCCATTCCATTCGATTCCATTGAATTCCATTCCATTCCATTCCATTCCATTGAATTCCGTTCCATTCCATTCCATTCCATTCCGTTCCATTCCGTTCCATTCCGTTCCATTCCTTTCCATTCCATTGAATTCCGTTCCATTCCTTTGAATTCCGTTCCATTCCGTTCCGTTCCGTTCCATTCCGTTCCGTTCCGTTCCATTCCGTTCCATTCCATTCCATTCCACTCCATTCCATTCCATTCCATTCCATTCTACTCGGGTTGATTCCATTGTATTCCATTCCATTCCATTCGAATCCATTCCATTGCATTCCATTCCATTCCGTTCTACTCGGGTTCATTCCATTCCATTCTTTCCGTTCCGTTCCGTTCCATTCCATTCTGTTCCATTCCGTTCCATTCCATTCCATTCCATTCCATTCCGTTCTAATCGGGTTGATTCCATTCTATTCCATTCCATTCCGTTCCGTTCCGTTCCGTTCCGTTCCCTTGCGTTCTACTGGGGTTGATTCCATTCTACTCCATTCCATTCCATTCGATTCCATTCGATTCCATTCGATTCCATTCCATTCCATTCCATTCCATTCCATTCCATTCCATTGCATTGAATTCCATTGCATTCCATTCCGTTCCATTCCGTTCCGTTCCGTTCCGTTCCCTTCCGTTCCGTTGCGTTCCTTTCCGTTCTACTCGGGTGGATTCCATTCTATTCCATTCCATTCCATTCGATTCCATTCGATTCCATTCGATTCCACTCGATTCCATTCGATTCCTTTCCATTCCATTTTATTGAATTCCATTCCATTCCATTCCATTCCATTCCATTCCATTCCATTCCATTCCATTCCATTCCATTCCATTCCATTCCATTCCATTCCATTGAATTCCATTCCATTCCATTCCATTCCATTCCATTCCATTCCATTGAATTCCATTACACTCCTTTACATTCCATTGAATTCCGTTCCATTCCATTCCATTCCGTTCCGTTCCGTTCTGTTCCGTTCCGTTCCGTTGCATTCCGTTCCGTTCTACTCGGGTTGATTCCATTCTATTCCATTCCATTCCATTCGATTCCATTCGATTCCATTCGATTCCATTCGATTCCATTCCATTGAATTCCATTCCTTTCGATTCCATTCGATTCCATTCGATTCCATTCCATTCCATTCCATTGAATTCCATTCCATTCCATTCCATTCCATTCCATTCCATTCCATTCCATTCCATTCCATTCCATTGAATTCCATTGAATTCCATTCCATTTATTTCCATTCCATTCCATTCCTTTCGATTCCATTGAATTCCATTCCACTACATTCCATTCCATTCGATTCCATTGAATTCCATTCCATTCCATTCCATTCCACTGAATTCCGTTCCATTCCATTCCATTCCATTCCGTTCCATTCCGTTCCATTCCGTTCCATTCCGTTCCATTCCATTGAATTCCGTTCCATTCCTTTGAATTCCGTTCCATTCCGTTCCGTTCCGTTCCATTCCGTTCCGTTCCGTTCCATTCCATTCCATTCCATTCCATTCCATTCCTTTCCATTCCATTCCATTCCATTCCATTCTACTCGGGTTGATTCCATTGTATTCCATTCCATTCCATTCGAATCCATTCCATTCCGTTCTACTCGGGTTCATTCCATTCCATTCCTTTCCGTTCCGTTCCGTTCCATTCCACTCTGTTCCATTCCGTTCCATTCCATTCCATTCCATTCCATTCCGTTCTAATCGGGTTGATACCATTCTATTCCATTCCATTCCGTTCCGTTCCGTTCCGTTCCGTTCCCTTCCGTTCTACTGGGGTTGATTCCATTCTATTCCATTCCATTCCGTTCGATTCCATTCGATTCCATTTGATTCCATTCGATTCCATTCCATTCCATTCCATTCCATTCCATTCCATTCCATTCCATTCCATTGATTTCCGTTCCATTCCGTTCCGTTGCGTTCCGGTCCGTTCCGTTCCGTTGCGTTCCGTTCCGTTCTACTCGGGTTGATTCCATTCTATTCCATTCCATTCCATTCGATTCCATTCGATTCCATTCGATTCCATTCGATTCCATTCCTTTCCATTCCATTCCATTCCATTGAATTCCATTCCATTCCATTCCATTCCTTTCCATTCCATTGAATTCCATTCCGTTCCATTCCATTCCATTCCATTGAATTCCATTCCATTCAATTCCATTCCATTCCATTCCATTCCATTCCATTCCATTCCATTCCATTCCATTGAATTCCATTCCATTCCATTCCATTCCATTCCATTCCATTCCATTCCATTGAATTCCATTGAATTCCACTCCATTTAGTACCATTCCATTCCATTCCATTCGATTCCATTGAATTCCATTCCACTCCATTCCATTCCATTCGATTCCATTGAATTCCATTCCATTCCATTCCATTCCATTCCATTGAATTCCGTTCCATTCCATTCCATTCCATTCCGTTCCATTCCGTTCCATTCCGTTCCATTCCGTTCCATTCCATTGAATTCCGTTCCATTCCTTTGAATTCTGTTCCATTCCGTTCCATTCCGTTCCATTCCGTTCCGTTCCGTTCCATTCCATTCCATTCCATTCCATTCCATTCCATTCCATTCTTTTCCATTCCATTCCATTCCATTCCATTCTACTCGGGTTGATTTCATTGTATTCCATTCCATTCCATTCGAATCCATTCCATTCCATTCCATTCCATTCCATTCCATTCCATTCCGTTCTACTCGGGTTCATTCCATTCCATTCCTTTCCGTTCCGTTCCGTTCCATTCCATTCTGTTTCATTCCGTTCCATTCCATTCCATTCCGTTCCATTCCGTTCTAATCGGGTTGATACCATTCTATTCCATTCCATTCGGTTCTGCTCCGTTCCGTTCCGTTCCGTTCCGTTCCCTTCCGTTCTACTGGGGTTGATACCATTCTATTCCATTCCATTCCATTCGATTCCATTCGATTCCATTCGATTCCATTCGATTCCATTCGATTCCATTCGATTCCATTCCATTCCATTCCATTCCATTCCATTCCATTCCATTGAATTCCGTTCCATTCCATTCCGTTCCGTTCCGTTCCGTTCCGTTCCATTGCATTCCGTTCCATTCTACTCGGGTTGATTCCATTCTATTCCATTCCATTCCATTCCATTCCATTCGATTCCATTCGATTCCATTCGATTCCATTCCATTCCATTCCATTGAATTCCATTCCATTCCATTCCATTCCATTCCATTCCATTCCATTCCATTGAATTCCATTGAATTCCATTCCATTTAATTCCATTCCATTCCATTCAATTCGATTCCATTGAATTCCATTCCACTCCATTCCATTCCATTCGATTCCATTGAATTCCATTCCATTCCATTCCATTCCGTTCCATTCCGTTCCATTCCGTTCCTTTCCGTTCCATTCCATTGATTTCCGTTCCATTCCTTTGAATTCCGTTCCATTCCGTTCCGTTCCGTTCCGTTCCATTCCTTTCCGTTCCGTTCCATTCCATTCCATTCCATTCCATTCCATTCCATTCCATTCCATTCCATTCTTCTCGGGTTGATTCCATTGTATTTCTTTCCATTCCATTCGAATCCATTCCATTCCATTCCATTCCATTCCATTCCGTTCTACTCGGGTTCATTCCATTCCATTCCTTTCCGTTCCGTTCCGTTCCATTCCATTCTGTTCCATTCCGTTCCATTCCATTCCATTCCGTTCTAATCGGGTTGATTCCATTCTATTCCCTTCCATTCCGTTCCGTTCCGTTCCATTCCGTTCCGTTCCCTTGCGTTCTACTGGGGTTGATTCCATTCTATTCCATTCCATTCCATTCGATTCCATTCGATTCCATTCGATTCCATTCGATTCCATTCGATTCCATTCGATTCCATTCCATTCCATTCCATTATATTCCATTCCATTCCATTCCATTCCATTCCATTCCATTCCATTCCATTCCATTCCATTGAATTCCATTCCGTTCCGTTCCGTTCCATTCCGTTCCGTTCCGTTCCATTCCATTCCGTTCCTTTCCATTGAATTCCGTTCCATTCCATTGAAATCCATTCCATTCCGTTCCATTCCATTGAATTCCGTTCCATTCCGTTCCATTCCGTTCCATTCCGTTCCATTCCGTTCTACTCTGGTTGACTCCATTCTATTCCATTCCATTCCATTCGATTCCATTCCATTCCATTCCATTCCATTCCATTCCATTCCATTCCATTCCGTTCTACTCGGGTTCATTCCATTCCATTCCGTTCCGTTCCGTTCCATTCCATTCCGTTCTGTTCCATTCCGTTACATTCAATTCCATTCCATTCCATTCCGTTCTACTCGGTTTGATTCCATTCTATTCCACTCCATTCCGTTCCGATCCGTTCCGTTCCGTTCCATTCCGTTCCGTTCCACTTGGGTTGATTCCATTCTATTCCATTCCATTCCATTCGATTCCATTCGATTCCATTCGATTCCATTCGTTTCCATTCCATTCCATTCGATTCCATTCCATTCCATTCAATTCCATTGAATTCCATGCCATTCCATTCCATTCCATTCCATTCCATTCCATTGAATTCCATTGAATTCCATTCCATTCCATTCCATTCCATTCCATTCCATTGAATTCCATTCCATTCCATTCCATTCCATTCCATTCCATTCCATTTCATTCCATAGAATTCCATTCCATTCCATTCCATTCCATTGAATTCCGTTCCATTCCATTCCGTTCCGTTCCGTTCCGTTCCGTTCCGTTGCGTTCCGTTCCGTTCTACTCGGGTTGATTCCATTCTATTCCATTCCATTCCATTAGATTCCATTCGATTCCATTCGATTCCATTCGATTCCATTCGATTCCATTCCATTCCATTGAATTTCATTCCATTCCATTCCATTCCATTCCATTCCATTCCATTCCATTGAATTCCATTGAATTCCATTCCATTTAATTCCATTCCATTCCATTCCATTCGATTCCATTCCATTCCATTGAATTCCAATCCATTCCATTCCATTCCATTCCATTCCATTCCATTCCGTTCTACTCGGGTTGATTCCATTCTATTCCATTCCATTCCATTCGATTCCATTCCATTTCATTCCATTCCATTGAATTCCAATCCATTCCATTCCATTCCATTCCATTCCATTCCGTTCTACTCGGGTTGATTCCATTATATTCCATTCCATTCCATTCGATTCCATTCCATTCCAATCAATTCCATTCGATTCCATTCGATTCCATTCCATTCCATTCCATTGAATTCCATTCCATTCCATTCCATTCCATTCCATTGAATTCCATTTCCTTCCATTCCATTCCATTGAATTCCGTTCCATTCCATTCCATTCCGTTCCGTTCCGTTCCGTTCCGTTCCGTTCCGTTGCATTCCTTTCCGTTCTACTCGGGTTGATTCCATTCTATTCCATTCCATTCCATTCCATTCCATTCGATTCCATTCGATTCCATTCGATTCCAATCCATTCCATTCCATTGAAATCCATTCCATTCCATTCCATTCCATTCCATTACATTACATTCCATTGAATTCCTTTGAATTCCATTCCATTTAATTCCATTCCATTCCATTCCATTCGATTCCATTGAATTCCATTCCACTCCATTCCATTCCATTCGATTCCATTGAATTCCATTCCATTCCATTCCATTCCATTGAATTCCGTTCCATTCCATTCCATTCCATTCCGTTCCATTCCGTTCCATTCCGTTCCATTCCTTTCCATTCCATTGAATTCCGTTCCATTCCTTTGAATTCCGTTCCATTCCGTTCCGTTCCGTTCCATTCCGTTCCGTTCCGTTCCATTCCGTTCCATTCCATTCCATTCCACTCCATTCCATTCCATTCCATTCCATTCTACTCGGGTTGATTCCATTGTATTCCATTCCATTCCATTCGAATCCATTCCATTGCATTCCATTCCATTCCGTTCTACTCGGGTTCATTCCATTCCATTCTTTCCGTTCCGTTCCGTTCCATTCCATTCTGTTCCATTCCGTTCCATTCCATTCCATTCCATTCCATTCCGTTCTAATCGGGTTGATTCCATTCTATTCCATTCCATTCCGTTCCGTTCCGTTCCGTTCCGTTCCCTAGCGTTCTACTGGGGTTGATTCCATTCTACTCCATTCCATTCCATTCGATTCCATTCGATTCCATTCGATTCCATTCCATTCCATTCCATTCCATTCCATTCCATTCCATTGCATTGAATTCCATTGCATTCCATTCCGTTCCATTCCGTTCCGTTCCGTTCCGTTCCCTTCCGTTCCGTTGCGTTCCTTTCCGTTCTACTCGGGTGGATTCCATTCTATTCCATTCCATTCCATTCGATTCCATTCGATTCCATTCGATTCCACTCGATTCCATTCGATTCCTTTCCATTCCATTCCATGGAATTCTATTCCATTCAATTCCATTCCATTCCATTCCATTCCATTCCATTCCATTGAATTCCATTCCATTCCATTCCATTCCATTCCATTCCATTCCATTGAATTCCATTACACTCCTTTACATTCCATTGAATTCCGTTCCATTCCATTCCATTCCGTTCCGTTCCGTTCTGTTCCGTTCCGTTCCGTTGCATTCCGTTCCGTTCTACTCGGGTTGATTCCATTCTATTCCATTCCATTCCATTCGATTCCATTCGATTCCATTCGATTCCATTCGATTCCATTCCATTGAATTCCATTCCTTTCGATTCCATTCGATTCCATTCGATTCCATTCCATTCCATTCCATTGAATTCCATTCCATTCCATTCCATTCCATTCCATTCCATTCCATTCCATTCCATTGAATTCCATTGAATTCCATTCCATTTATTTCCATTCCATTCCATTCCTTTCGATTCCATTGAATTCCATTCCACTACATTCCATTCCATTCGATTCCATTGAATTCCATTCCATTCCATTCCATTCCACTGAATTCCGTTCCATTCCATTCCATTCCATTCCGTTCCATTCCGTTCCATTCCGTTCCATTCCGTTCCATTCCATTGAATTCCGTTCCATTCCTTTGAATTCCGTTCCATTCCGTTCCGTTCCGTTCCATTCCATTCCGTTCCGTTCCATTCCATTCCATTCCATTCCATTCCATTCCTTTCCATTCCATTCCATTCCATTCCATTCTACTCGGGTTGATTCCATTGTATTCCATTCCATTCCATTCGAATCCATTCCATTCCGTTCTACTCGGGTTCATTCCATTCCATTCCTTTCCGTTCCGTTCCGTTCCATTCCACTCTGTTCCATTCCGTTCCATTCCATTCCATTCCATTCCATTCCGTTCTAATCGGGTTGATACCATTCTATTCCATTCCATTCCGTTCCGTTCCGTTCCGTTCCGTTCCCTTCCGTTCTACTGGGGTTGATTCCATTCTATTCCATTCCATTCCGTTCGATTCCATTCGATTCCATTTGATTCCATTCGATTCCATTCCATTCCATTCCATTCCATTCCATTCCATTCCATTCCATTCCATTGATTTCCGTTCCATTCCGTTCCGTTCCGTTCCGGTCCGTTCCGTTCCGTTGCGTTCCGTTCCGTTCTACTCGGGTTGATTCCATTCTATTCCATTCCATTCCATTCGATTCCATTCGATTCCATTCGATTCCATTCGATTCCATTCCTTTCCATTCCATTCCATTCCATTGAATTCCATTCCATTCCATTCCATTCCATTCCATTCCATTGCATTGAATTCCATTGCATTCCATTCCGTTCCATTCCGTTCCGTTCCGTTCCGTTCCCTTCCGTTCCGTTGCGTTCCTTTCCGTTCTACTCGGGTGGATTCCATTCCATTCCATTCCATTCCATTCCATTCCATTCCATTCCATTGAATTCCATTGAATTCCATTCCATTGAATTCCATTGAATTCCATTCCATTGAATTCCATTCCATTCCGTTCCGTTCCGTTCCGTTCCGTTCCGCTCTACTCGGGTTGATTCCATTCTATTCCATTCCATTCCATTCCATTCCATTCCATTCCATTCGATTACATTCGATTCCATTCCATTCCATTCCATTCCACTCCATTCCATTCCACTCCACTCCACTCCACTCCACTCCACTCCAATCCACTCCACTCCACTCCATTCCATTCCATTCTATTCCATTGAATTCCATTGAATTCCTTTGAATTCCATTCCATTCCATTCCATTCCATTCCATTCGATTCCGTTCTACTCGGGTTGATTCCATTCTATTCCATTCCTTTTCATTCGATTCCATTCCATTCCATTGAATTCCATTGAATTCCATTCCATTGAATTCCATTGAATTCCATTCCATTGAATTCCATTCCATTCAATTCCATTGAATTCCATTCCATTCCATTCAATTCCATTGAATTCCATTCCATTCCATTCCATTCCATTCCATTCCATTGAATTCCATTCCATTCCATTCCATTCCATTCCATTCCATTCCATTGAATTCCATTTCATTCCATTCCATTCCATTGAATTCCGTTCCATTCCATTCCATTCCGTTCCGTTCCATTCCGTTCCGTTCCTTTCCGTTGTATTCCGTTCCGTTCTACTCGGGTTGATTCCATTCTATTCCTTTCCATTCCATTCCATTCCATTCGATTCCATTGAATTCCATTCCATTCCATTCCATTCCATTGAATTCCGTTCCATTCCATTCCATTCCATTCCGTTCCGTTGAATTCCATGGAATTCCATTCCATTGAATTCCATTCCATTCAATTCCATTGAATTCCATTCCATTCCATTCCATTCCATTCCATTCCATTCCATTCCATTGAATTCCATTCCATTCCATTCCATTCCATTCCATTCCGTTCCATTGAATTCCATTTCATTCCATTCCATTCCATTGAATTCCGTTCCATTCCATTCCATTCCGTTCCGTTCCGTTCCGTTCCGTTCCGTTGCGTTCCGTTCCGTTCTACTCGGGTTGATTCCATTCTATTCCATTCCATTCCGTTCCGTTCCGTTCCGTTCCGTTCCGTTCCGTTCCCTTCCGTTCTACTCTGGTTGATTCCATTCTATTCCATTCCATTCCATTCGATTCCATTCGATTCCATTCGATTCCATTCCATTCCATTCCATTCCATTCCATTGAAATCCATTCCATTCCATTCCATTCCATTCCATTCCATTGAATTCCATTGAATTCCATTCCATTTAATTCCATTCCATTCCATTCCATTCGATTCCATTGAATTCCATTCCACTCCATTCCATTCCATTCGATTCCATTGAATTCCATTCCATTCCATTCCATTCCATTGAATTCCGTTCCATTCCATTCCATTCCATTCCGTTCCATTCCGTTCCATTCCGTTCCATTCCATTGAATTCCGCTCCATTCCTTTGAATTCCGTTCCATTCCGTTCCGTTCCGTTCCATTCCGTTCCGTTCCGTTCCATTCCATTCCATTCCATTCCATTCCATTCCATTCCATTCCATTCCATTCCATTCTACTCGGGTTGATTCCATTGTATTCCATTCCATTCCATTCAAATCCATTCCATTCCATTCCATTCCATTCCGTTCTACTCGGGTTCATTCCATTCCATTCCTTTCCGTTCCGTTCCGTTCCATTACATTCTGTTCCATTCCGTTCCATTCCATTCCATTCCATTCCATTCCGTTCTAATCGGGTTGATTCCATTCCATTCCATTCCATTCCGTTCCATTCCGTTCCGTTCCGTTCCGTTCCGATCCGTTGCATTCCGTTCCGTTCTACTCGGGTTGATTCCATTCTATTCCATTCCATTCCATTCGATTCCATTCGATTCCATTCGATTCCATTCGATTCCATTCCATTCCATTCCATTGAATTCCATTCCATTCCATTCCATTCCATTCCATTCCATTCCATTGAATTCCATTGAATTCCACTCCATTTAATACCATTCCATTCCATTCCATTCGATTCCATTGAATTCCATTCCACTCCATTCCATTCCATTCGATTCCATTGAATTCCATTCCATTCCATTCCATTCCATTCCATTGAATTCCGTTCCATTCCATTCCATTCCATTCCGTTCCATTCCGTTCCATTCCGTTCCATTCCGTTCCATTCCATTGAATTCCGTTCCATTCCTTTGAATTCTGTTCCATTCCGTTCCATTCCGTTCCATTCCGTTCCGTTCCGTTCCATTCCATTCCATTCCATTCCATTCCATTCTTTTCCATTCCATTCCATTCCATTCTACTCGGGTTGATTTCATTGTATTCCATTCCATTCCATTCGAATCCATTCCATTCCATTCCATTCCATTCCATTCCATTCCATTCCATTCCGTTCTACTCGGGTTCATTCCATTCCATTCCTTTCCGTTCCGTTCCGTTCCATTCCATTCTGTTTCATTCCGTTCCATTCCATTCCATTCCGTTCCATTCCGTTCTAATCGGGTTGATACCATTCTATTCCATTCCATTCCGTTCTGCTCCGTTCCGTTCCGTTCCGTTCCGTTCCCTTCCGTTCTACTGGGGTTGATACCATTCTATTCCATTCCATTCCATTCGATTCCATTCGATTCCATTCGATTCCATTCGATTCCATTCGATTCCATTCGATTCCATTCCATTCCATTCCATTCCATTCCATTCCATTCCATTGAATTCCGTTCCATTCCATTCCGTTCCGTTCCGTTCCGTTCCGTTCCATTGCATTCCGTTCCATTCTACTCGCGTTGATTCCATTCTATTCCATTCCATTCCATTCCATTCCATTCCATTCCATTCGATTCCATTCGATTCCATTCCATTCCATTCCATTGAATTCCATTCCATTCCATTCCATTCCATTCCATTCCATTCCATTCCATTGAATTCCATTGAATTCCATTCCATTTAATTCCATTCCATTCCATTCCATTCGATTCCATTGAATTCCATTCCACTCCATTCCATTCCATTCGATTCCATTGAATTCCATTCCATTCCATTCCACTCCGTTCCATTCCGTTCCATTCCGTTCCTTTCCGTTCCATTCCATTGATTTCCGTTCCATTCCTTTGAATTCCGTTCCATTCCGTTCCGTTCCGTTCCATTCCGTTCCGTTCCCTTGCGTTCTACTGGGGTTGATTCCATTCTATTCCATTCCATTCCATTCGATTCCATTCGATTCCATTCGATTCCATTCGATTCCGTTCGATTCCATTCGATTCCATTCCATTCCATTCCATTATATTCCTTTCCATTCCATTCCATTCCATTGAATTCCATTCCATTCCATACCATTCCATTGAATTCCGTTCCATTCCATTCCATTAAATTCCATTCCATTCCATTCCGTTCCATTCCATTCCATTCCATTGAATTCCATTCCATTGAATTCCATTTCATTCCATTCCATTGAATTCCATTCCATTGAATTCCATTCCATTCCATTCCATTCCATTCCATTCCATTGAATTCCATTCCGTTCCGTTCCGTTCCATTCCGTTCCGTTCCGTTCCATTCCATTCCGTTCCTTTCCATTGAATTCCGTTCCATTCCATTGAAATCCATTCCATTCCGTTCCATTCCATTGAATTCCGTTCCATTCCGTTCCATTCCGTTCCATTCCGTTCCATTCCGTTCTACTCTGGTTGACTCCATTCTATTCCATTCCATTCCATTCGATTCCATTCCATTCCATTCCATTCCATTCCATTCCATTCCATTCCGTTCTACTCGGGTTCATTCCATTCCATTCCGTTCCGTTCCGTTCCATTCCATTCCGTTCTGTTCCATTCCGTTACATTCAATTCCATTCCATTCCATTCCGTTCTACTCGGTTTGATTCCATTCTATTCCACTCCATTCCGTTCCGTTCCGTTCCGTTCCGTTCCATTCCGTTCCGTTCCACTTGGGTTGATTCCATTCTATTCCATTCCATTCCATTCGATTCCATTCGATTCCATTCGATTCCATTCGTTTCCATTCCATTCCATTCGATTCCATTCCATTCCATTCAATTCCATTGAATTCCATGCCATTCCATTCCATTCCATTCCATTCCATTCCATTGAATTCCATTGAATTCCATTCCATTCCATTCCATTCCATTCCATTCCATTCCATTGAATTCCATTCCATTCCATTCCATTCCATTCCATTCCATTCCATTTCATTCCATAGAATTCCATTCCATTCCATTCCATTCCATTGAATTCCGTTCCATTCCATTCCGTTCCGTTCCGTTCCGTTCCGTTCCGTTGCGTTCCGTTCCGTTCTACTCGGGTTGATTCCATTCTATTCCATTCCATTCCATTAGATTCCATTCGATTCCATTCGATTCCATTCGATTCCATTCGATTCCATTCCATTCCATTGAATTTCATTCCATTCCATTCCATTCCATTCCATTCCATTCCATTCCATTGAATTCCATTGAATTCCATTCCATTTAATTCCATTCCATTCCATTCCATTCGATTCCATTCCATTCCATTGAATTCCAATCCATTCCATTCCATTCCATTCCATTCCATTCCATTCCGTTCTACTCGGGTTGATTCCATTCTATTCCATTCCATTCCATTCGATTCCATTCCATTTCATTCCATTCCATTGAATTCCAATCCATTCCATTCCATTCCATTCCATTCCATTCCGTTCTACTCGGGTTGATTCCATTATATTCCATTCCATTCCATTCGATTCCATTCCATTCCAATCAATTCCATTCGATTCCATTCGATTCCATTCGATTCCATTCCATTCCATTCCATTGAATTCCATTCCATTCCATTCCATTCCATTCCATTGAATTCCATTTCCTTCCATTCCATTCCATTGAATTCCGTTCCATTCCATTCCATTCCGTTCCGTTCCGTTCCGTTCCGTTCCGTTCCGTTGCATTCCTTTCCGTTCTACTCGGGTTGATTCCATTCTATTCCATTCCATTCCATTCCATTCCATTCGATTCCATTCGATTCCATTCGATTCCAATCCATTCCATTCCATTGAAATCCATTCCATTCCATTCCATTCCATTCCATTACATTACATTCCATTGAATTCCTTTGAATTCCATTCCATTTAATTCCATTCCATTCCATTCCATTCGATTCCATTGAATTCCATTCCACTCCATTCCATTCCATTCGATTCCATTGAATTCCATTCCATTCCATTCCATTCCATTGAATTCCGTTCCATTCCATTCCATTCCATTCCGTTCCATTCCGTTCCATTCCGTTCCATTCCTTTCCATTCCATTGAATTCCGTTCCATTCCTTTGAATTCCGTTCCATTCCGTTCCGTTCCGTTCCATTCCGTTCCGTTCCGTTCCATTCCGTTCCATTCCATTCCATTCCACTCCATTCCATTCCATTCCATTCCATTCTACTCGGGTTGATTCCATTGTATTCCATTCCATTCCATTCGAATCCATTCCATTGCATTCCATTCCATTCCGTTCTACTCGGGTTCATTCCATTCCATTCTTTCCGTTCCGTTCCGTTCCATTCCATTCTGTTCCATTCCGTTCCATTCCATTCCATTCCATTCCATTCCGTTCTAATCGGGTTGATTCCATTCTATTCCATTCCATTCCGTTCCGTTCCGTTCCGTTCCGTTCCCTTGCGTTCTACTGGGGTTGATTCCATTCTACTCCATTCCATTCCATTCGATTCCATTCGATTCCATTCGATTCCATTCCATTCCATTCCATTCCATTCCATTCCATTCCATTGCATTGAATTCCATTGCATTCCATTCCGTTCCATTCCGTTCCGTTCCGTTCCGTTCCCTTCCGTTCCGTTGCGTTCCTTTCCGTTCTACTCGGGTGGATTCCATTCTATTCCATTCCATTCCATTCGATTCCATTCGATTCCATTCGATTCCACTCGATTCCATTCGATTCCTTTCCATTCCATTCCATTGAATTCCATTCCATTCCATTCCATTCCATTCCATTCCATTCCATTCCATTCCATTGAATTCCATTCCATTCCATTCCATTCCATTCCATTGAATTCCATTACACTCCTTTACATTCCATTGAATTCCGTTCCATTCCATTCCATTCCGTTCCGTTCCGTTCTGTTCCGTTCCGTTCCGTTGCATTCCGTTCCGTTCTACTCGGGTTGATTCCATTCTATTCCATTCCATTCCATTCGATTCCATTCGATTCCATTCGATTCCATTCGATTCCATTCCATTGAATTCCATTCCTTTCGATTCCATTCGATTCCATTCGATTCCATTCCATTCCATTCCATTGAATTCCATTCCATTCCATTCCATTCCATTCCATTCCATTCCATTCCATTCCATTCCATTGAATTCCATTGAATTCCATTCCATTTATTTCCATTCCATTCCATTCCTTTCGATTCCATTGAATTCCATTCCACTACATTCCATTCCATTCGATTCCATTGAATTCCATTCCATTCCATTCCATTCCACTGAATTCCGTTCCATTCCATTCCATTCCATTCCGTTCCATTCCGTTCCATTCCGTTCCATTCCGTTCCATTCCATTGAATTCCGTTCCATTCCTTTGAATTCCGTTCCATTCCGTTCCGTTCCGTTCCATTCCGTTCCGTTCCGTTCCATTCCATTCCATTCCATTCCATTCCATTCCTTTCCATTCCATTCCATTCCATTCCATTCTACTCGGGTTGATTCCATTGTATTCCATTCCATTCCATTCGAATCCATTCCATTCCGTTCTACTCGGGTTCATTCCATTCCATTCCTTTCCGTTCCGTTCCGTTCCATTCCACTCTGTTCCATTCCGTTCCATTCCATTCCATTCCATTCCATTCCGTTCTAATCGGGTTGATACCATTCTATTCCATTCCATTCCGTTCCGTTCCGTTCCGTTCCGTTCCCTTCCGTTCTACTGGGGTTGATTCCATTCTATTCCATTCCATTCCGTTCGATTCCATTCGATTCCATTTGATTCCATTCGATTCCATTCCATTCCATTCCATTCCATTCCATTCCATTCCATTCCATTCCATTGATTTCCGTTCCATTCCGTTCCGTTGCGTTCCGGTCCGTTCCGTTCCGTTGCGTTCCGTTCCGTTCTACTCGGGTTGATTCCATTCTATTCCATTCCATTCCATTCGATTCCATTCGATTCCATTCGATTCCATTCGATTCCATTCCTTTCCATTCCATTCCATTCCATTGAATTCCATTCCATTCCATTCCATTCCTTTCCATTCCATTGAATTCCATTCCGTTCCATTCCATTCCATTCCATTGAATTCCATTCCATTCAATTCCATTCCATTCCATTCCATTCCATTCCATTCCATTCCATTCCATTCCATTGAATTCCATTTCATTCCATTCCATTCCATTGAATTCCGTTCCATTCCATTCCATTCCGTTCCGTTCCATTCCGTTCCGTTCCGTTCCGTTGCATTCCGTTCCGTTCTACTCGGGTTGATTCCATTCTATTCCTTTCCATTCCATTCCATTCCATTCGATTCCATTGAATTCCATTCCATTCCATTCCATTCCATTGAATTCCGTTCCATTCCATTCCATTCCATTCCGTTCCGTTGAATTCCATTGAATTCCATTCCATTGAATTCCATTCCATTCAATTCCATTGAATTCCATTCCATTCCATTCCATTCCATTCCATTCCATTCCATTGAATTCCATTCCATTCCATTCCATTCCATTCCATTCCGTTCCATTGAATTCCATTTCATTCCATTCCATTCCATTGAATTCCGTTCCATTCCATTCCATTCCGTTCCGTTCCGTTCCGTTCCGTTCCGTTGCGTTCCGTTCCGTTCTACTCGGGTTGATTCCATTCTATTCCATTCCATTCCGTTCCGTTCCGTTCCGTTCCGTTCCGTTCCGTTCCCTTCCGTTCTACTCTGGTTGATTCCATTCTATTCCATTCCATTCCATTCGATTCCATTCGATTCCATTCGATTCCATTCCATTCCATTCCATTCCATTCCATTGAAATCCATTCCATTCCATTCCATTCCATTCCATTGAATTCCATTGAATTCCATTCCATTTAATTCCATTCCATTCCATTCCATTCGATTCCATTGAATTCCATTCCACTCCATTCCATTCCATTCGATTCCATTGAATTCCATTCCATTCCATTCCATTCCATTGAATTCCGTTCCATTCCATTCCATTCCATTCCGTTCCATTCCGTTCCATTCCGTTCCATTCCATTGAATTCCGCTCCATTCCTTTGAATTCCGTTCCATTCCGTTCCGTTCCGTTCCATTCCGTTCCGTTCCGTTCCATTCCATTCCATTCCATTCCATTCCATTCCATTCCATTCCATTCCATTCCATTCTACTCGGGTTGATTCCATTGTATTCCATTCCATTCCATTCAAATCCATTCCATTCCATTCCATTCCATTCCGTTCTACTCGGGTTCATTCCATTCCATTCCTTTCCGTTCCGTTCCGTTCCATTCCATTCTGTTCCATTCCGTTCCATTCCATTCCATTCCATTCCATTCCGTTCTAATCGGGTTGATTCCGTTCCATTCCATTCCATTCCGTTCCATTCCGTTCCGTTCCGTTCCGTTCCGTTCCGTTGCATTCCGTTCCGTTCTACTCGGGTTGATTCCATTCTATTCCATTCCATTCCATTCGATTCCATTCGATTCCATTCGATTCCATTCGATTCCATTCGATTCCATTCCATTCCATTCCATTGAATTCCATTCCATTCCATTCCATTCCATTCCATTCCATTCCATTCCATTGAATTCCATTGAATTCCACTCCATTTAATACCATTCCATTCCATTCCATTCGATTCCATTGAATTCCATTCCACTCCATTCCATTCCATTCGATTCCATTGAATTCCATTCCATTCCATTCCATTCCATTCCATTGAATTCCGTTCCATTCCATTCCGTTCCATTCCGTTCCATTCCGTTCCATTCCGTTCCATTCCGTTCCATTCCATTGAATTCCGTTCCATTCCTTTGAATTCTGTTCCATTCCGTTCCATTCCGTTCCATTCCGTTCCGTTCCGTTCCATTCCATTCCATTCCATTCCATTCCATTCCATTCCATTCTTTTCCATTCCATTCCATTCCATTCCATTCTACTCGGGTTGATTTCATTGTATTCCATTCCATTCCATTCGAATCCATTCCATTCCATTCCATTCCATTCCATTCCATTCCATTCCGTTCTACTCGGGTTCATTCCATTCCATTCCTTTCCGTTCCGTTCCGTTCCATTCCATTCTGTTTCATTCCGTTCCATTCCATTCCATTCCGTTCCATTCCGTTCTAATCGGGTTGATACCATTCTATTCCATTCCATTCCGTTCTGCTCCGTTCCGTTCCGTTCCGTTCCGTTCCCTTTAGTTCTACTGGGGTTGATACCATTCTATTCCATTCCATTCCATTCGATTCCATTCGATTCCATTCGATTCCATTCGATTCCATTCGATTCCATTCGATTCCATTCCATTCCATTCCATTCCATTCCATTCCATTCCATTGAATTCCGTTCCATTCCATTCCGTTCCGTTCCGTTCCGTTCCGTTCCATTGCATTCCGTTCCATTCTACTCGGGTTGATTCCATTCTATTCCATTCCATTCCATTCCATTCCATTCGATTCCATTCGATTCCATTCGATTCCATTCCATTCCATTCCATTGAATTCCATTCCATTCCATTCCATTCCATTCCATTCCATTCCATTCCATTCCATTGAATTCCATTGAATTCCATTCCATTTAATTCCATTCCATTCCATTCAATTCGATTCCATTGAATTCCATTCCACTCCATTCCATTCCATTCGATTCCATTGAATTCCATTCCATTCCATTCCATTCCGTTCCATTCCGTTCCATTCCCTTCCTTTCCGTTCCATTCCATTGATTTCCGTTCCATTCCTTTGAATTCCGTTCCATTCCGTTCCGTTCCGTTCCGTTCCATTCCTTTCCGTTCCGTTCCATTCCATTCCATTCCATTCCATTCCATTCCATTCCATTCCATTCCATTCTTCTCGGGTTGATTCCATTGTATTTCTTTCCATTCCATTCGAATCCATTCCATTCCATTCCATTCCATTCCATTCCGTTCTACTCGGGTTCATTCCATTCCATTCCTTTCCGTTCCGTTCCGTTCCATTCCATTCTGTTCCATTCCGTTCCATTCCATTCCATTCCGTTCTAATCGGGTTGATTCCATTCTATTCCCTTCCATTCCGTTCCGTTCCGTTCCATTCCGTTCCGTTCCCTTGCGTTCTACTGGGGTTGATTCCATTCTATTCCATTCCATTCCATTCGATTCCATTCGATTCCATTCGATTCCATTCGATTCCATTCGATTCCATTCGATTCCATTCCATTCCATTCCATTATATTCCTTTCCATTCCATTCCATTCCATTGAATTCCATTCCATTCCATACCATTCCATTGAATTCCGTTCCATTCCATTCCATTAAATTCCATTCCATTCCATTCCGTTCCATTCCATTCCATTCCATTGAATTCCATTCCATTGAATTCCATTTCATTCCATTCCATTGAATTCCATTCCATTGAATTCCATTCCATTCCATTCCATTCCATTCCATTGAATTCCATTCCGTTCCGTTCCGTTCCATTCCGTTCCGTTCCGTTCCATTCCATTCCGTTCCTTTCCATTGAATTCCGTTCCATTCCATTGAAATCCATTCCATTCCGTTCCATTCCATTGAATTCCGTTCCATTCCGTTCCATTCCGTTCCATTCCGTTCCATTCCGTTCTACTCTGGTTGACTCCATTCTATTCCATTCCATTCCATTCGATTCCATTCCATTCCATTCCATTCCATTCCATTCCATTCCATTCCGTTCTACTCGGGTTCATTCCATTCCATTCCGTTCCGTTCCGTTCCATTCCATTCCGTTCTGTTCCATTCCGTTACATTCAATTCCATTCCATTCCATTCCGTTCTACTCGGTTTGATTCCATTCTATTCCACTCCATTCCGTTCCGTTCCGTTCCGTTCCATTCCGTTCCGTTCCACTTGGGTTGATTCCATTCTATTCCATTCCATTCCATTCGATTCCATTCGATTCCATTCGATTCCATTCGTTTCCATTCCATTCCATTCGATTCCATTCCATTCCATTCAATTCCATTGAATTCCATGCCATTCCATTCCATTCCATTCCATTCCATTCCATTGAATTCCATTGAATTCCATTCCATTCCATTCCATTCCATTCCATTCCATTCCATTGAATTCCATTCCATTCCATTCCATTCCATTCCATTCCATTCCATTCCATTCCATTGAATTCCATTTCATTCCATTCCATTCCATTGAATTCCGTTCCATTCCATTCCGTTCCGTTCCGTTCCGTTCCGTTCCGTTGCGTTCCGTTCCGTTCTACTCGGGTTGATTCCATTCTATTCCATTCCATTCCATTAGATTCCATTCGATTCCATTCGATTCCATTCGATTCCATTCGATTCCATTCCATTCCATTGAATTTCATTCCATTCCATTCCATTCCATTCCATTCCATTCCATTCCATTGAATTCCATTGAATTCCATTCCATTTAATTCCATTCCATTCCATTCCATTCGATTCCATTCCATTCCATTGAATTCCAATCCATTCCATTCCATTCCATTCCATTCCATTCCATTCCGTTCTACTCGGGTTGATTCCATTCTATTCCATTCCATTCCATTCGATTCCATTCCATTTCATTCCATTCCATTGAATTCCAATCCATTCCATTCCATTCCATTCCATTCCATTCCGTTCTACTCGGGTTGATTCCATTATATTCCATTCCATTCCATTCGATTCCATTCCATTCCAATCAATTCCATTCGATTCCATTCGATTCCATTCGATTCCATTCCATTCCATTCCATTGAATTCCATTCCATTCCATTCCATTCCATTCCATTGAATTCCATTTCCTTCCATTCCATTCCATTGAATTCCGTTCCATTCCATTCCATTCCGTTCCGTTCCGTTCCGTTCCGTTCCGTTCCGTTGCATTCCTTTCCGTTCTACTCGGGTTGATTCCATTCTATTCCATTCCATTCCATTCCATTCCATTCGATTCCATTCGATTCCATTCGATTCCAATCCATTCCATTCCATTGAAATCCATTCCATTCCATTCCATTCCATTCCATTACATTACATTCCATTGAATTCCTTTGAATTCCATTCCATTTAATTCCATTCCATTCCATTCCATTCGATTCCATTGAATTCCATTCCACTCCATTCCATTCCATTCGATTCCATTGAATTCCATTCCATTCCATTCCATTCCACTGAATTCCGTTCCATTCCATTCCATTCCATTCCGTTCCATTCCGTTCCATTCCGTTCCATTCCTTTCCATTCCATTGAATTCCGTTCCATTCCTTTGAATTCCGTTCCATTCCGTTCCGTTCCGTTCCATTCTGTTCCGTTCCGTTCCATTCCGTTCCATTCCATTCCATTCCATTCCATTCCATTCCATTCCATTCCATTCCATTCCATTCCATTCCATTCTACTCGGGTTGATTCCATTGTATTCCATTCCATTCCATTCGAATCCATTCCATTGCATTCCATTCCATTCCGTTCTACTCGGGTTCATTCCATTCCATTCTTTCCGTTCCGTTCCGTTCCATTCCATTCTGTTCCATTCCGTTCCATTCCATTCCATTCCATTCTATTCCATTCCATTCCATTCCATTCCATTCCGTTCCGTTCCGTTCCGTTCCGTTCCGTTCCATTGCATTCCGTTCCGTTCTACTCGGGTTGATTCCATTCTATTCCATTCCATTCCATTCGATTCCTTTCGATTCCATTCGATTCCATTCGATTCCATTCCATTCCATTCCATTGAATTCCATTCCATTCCATTCCATTCCATTCCATTCCATTCCATTCCATTGAATTCCATTGAATTCCACTCCATTTAATACCATTCCATTCCATTCCATTCGATTCCATTGAATTCCATTCCACTCCATTCCATTCCGTTCGATTCCATTGAATTCCATTCCATTCCATTCCATTCCATTGAATTCCGTTCCATTCCATTCCATTCCATTCCGTTCCATTCCGTTCCATTCCGTTCCATTCCGATCCATTCCATTGAATTCCGTTCCATTCCTTTGAATTCCGTTCCATTCCGTTCCATTCCGTTCCATTCCGTTCCGTTCCGTTCCGTTCCATTCCATTCCATTCCATTCCATTCCATTCCATTCCATTCTATTCCATTCCATTCCATTCCATTCTACTCGGGTTGATTTCATTGTATTCCATTCCATTCCATTCGAATCCATTGCATTCCATTCCATTCCATTCCATTCCATTCCTTTCCGTTCTACTCGGGTTCATTCCATTCCATTCCTTTCCGTTCCGTTCCGTTCCATTCCATTCTGTTTCATTCCGTTCCATTCCATTCCATTCCATTCCGTTCTAATCGGGTTGCTACCATTCTATTCCATTCCATTCCGTTCCGCTCCGTTCCGTTCCATTCTGTTCCGTTCCGTTCCCTTCCGTTCTACTGGGGTTGATTCCATTCTATTCCATTCCATTCGATTCCATTCGATTCCATTCGATTCCATTCGATTCCATTCCATTCCATTCCATTCCATTCCATTCCATTCCATTCCATTCCATTGAATTCCATTGAATTCCACTCCATTTAATACCATTCCATTCCATTCCATTCGATTCCATTGAATTCCATTCCACTCCATTCCATTCCATTCGATTCCATTGAATTCCATTCCATTCCATTCCATTCCATTGAATTCCGTTCCATTCCATTCCATTCCATTCCGTTCCATTCCGTTCCATTCCGTTCCATTCCGTTCCTTTCCGTTCCATTCCGTTCCATTCCATTGAATTCCGTTCCATTCCTTTGAATTCCGTTCCATTCCGTTCCATTCCGTTCCATTCCGTTCCGTTCCATTCCATTCCATTCCATTCCATTCCATTCCATTCCATTCCATTCCATTCCATTCTACTCGGGTTGATTCCATTGTATTCCATTCCATTCCATTCGAATCCATTCCATTCCATTCCATTCCATTCCGTTCTACTCGGGTTCATTAAATTCCATTCCTTTCCGTTCCGTTACGTTCCATTCCATTCTGTTCCATTCCGTTCCATTCCATTCCATTCCATTCCATTCCGTTCTAATCGGGTTGATACCATTCTATTCCATTCCATTCTGTTCCGTTCCGTTCCGTTCCGTTCCGTTCCGTTCCCTTCCGTTCTTCTCGGGTTTATTCCATTCTATTCCATTCCATTCCATTCGATTCCATTCGATTCCATTCGATTCCATTCCATTCCATTCCATTGAAATCCATTCCATTGCATTCCACTCCATTCCATTCCATTCCATTCCATTCCATTCCATTGAATTCCATTGAATTCCACTCCATTTAATACCATTCCATTCCATTCCATTCGATTCCATTGAATTCCATTCCACTCCATTCCATTCCATTCGATTCCATTGAATTCCATTCCATTCCATTCCATTCCATTGAATTCCGTTCCATTCCATTCCATTCCATTCCGTTCCATTCCGTTCCATTCCGTTCCATTCCGATCCATTCCATTGAATTCCGTTCCATTCCTTTGAATTCCGTTCCATTCCGTTCCGTTCCGTTCCATTCCGTTCCGTTCCGTTCCATTCCATTCCATTCCATTCCATTCCATTCCATTCCTTTCCATTCCATTCCATTCCATTCCATTCTACTCGGGTTGATTCCATTGTATTCCATTCCATTCCATTCGAATCCATTCCATTCCGTTCTACTCGGGTTCATTCCATTCCATTCCTTTCCGTTCCGTTCCGTTCCATTCCACTCTGTTCCATTCCGTTCCATTCCATTCCATTCCATTCCATTCCGTTCTAATCGGGTTGATACCATTCTATTCCATTCCATTCCGTTCCGTTCCGTTCCGTTCCGTTCCCTTCCGTTCTACTGGGGTTGATTCCATTCTATTCCATTCCATTCCGTTCGATTCCATTCGATTCCATTTGATTCCATTCGATTCCATTCCATTCCATTCCATTCCATTCCATTCCATTCCATTCCATTCCATTCCATTGATTTCCGTTCCATTCCGTTCCGTTCCGTTCCGGTCCGTTCCGTTCCGTTGCGTTCCGTTCCGTTCTACTCGGGTTGATTCCATTCTATTCCATTCCATTCCATTCGATTCCATTCGATTCCATTCGATTCCATTCGATTCCATTCCTTTCCATTCCATTCCATTCCATTGAATTCCATTCCATTCCATTCCTTTCCATTCCATTGAATTCCATTCCGTTCCATTCCATTCCATTCCATTGAATTCCATTCCATTCAATTCCATTCCATTCCATTCCATTCCATTCCATTCCATTCCATTCCATTGAATTCCATTGAATTCCATTTCATTGAATTCCATTGAATTCCATTCCATTGAATTCCATTCCATTCCGTTCCGTTCCGTTCCGTTCCGTTCCGCTCTACTCGGGTTGATTCCATTCTATTCCATTCCATTCCATTCCATTCCATTCGATTCCATTCGATTACATTCGATTCCATTCCATTCCATTCCATTCCACTCCATTCCATTCCACTCCACTCCACTCCACTCCACTCCACTCCAATCCACTCCACTCCACTCCATTCCATTCCATTCCATTCCATTGAATTCCATTGAATTCCATTGAATTCCATTCCATTCCATTCCATTTCATTCCATTCGATTCCGTTCTACTCGGGTTGATTCCATTCTATTCCATTCCTTTTCATTCGATTCCATTCGATTCCATTCGATTCCATTCGATTCCATTCCATTCCATTCCATTCTATTCCATTGAATTCCATTCCATTCCATTCCTTTCCATTCCATTCCATTCCATTGAATTCCATTCCATTCCATTCCATTCCATTCCTTTCCATTCCATTCCATTCCATTGAATTCCATTCCATTCCATTCCATTCCATTCCATTCCATTGAATTCCATTTCATTCCATTCCATTCCATTGAATTCCGTTACATTCCATTCCATTCCGTTCCTTTCCGTTCCGTTCCGTTCCGTTCTACTCGGGTTGATTCCATTCTATTCCATTCCATTCCATTCCATTCAATTCCATTGAATTCCATTCCATTCCATTCCATTCCATTCCATTCCATTCCATTCCATTCCATTGAATTCCATTCCATTCCATTCCATTCCATTCCATTCCATTCCATTGAATTCCATTTCATTCCATTCCATTCCATTGAATTCCTTTCCATTCCATTCCGTTCCGTTCCGTTCCGTTCCGTTCCGTTCCGTTCCATTCCGTTCCGTTCCACATGGGTTGATTCCATTCTATTCCATTCCATTCCATTCGATTCCATTCGATTCCATTCGATTCCATTCGTTTCCATTCCATTCCATTCGATTCCATTCCATTCCATTCAATTCCATTGAACTCCATGCCATTCCATTCCATTCCATTCCATTCCATTGAATTCCATTGAATTCCTTTCCATTGAATTCCATTCCATTCCATTCCATTCCATTCCATTCCATTAGATCCCATTCGATTCCTTTCGATTCCATTCGATTCCATTCTATTCCATTCCATTCCATTCCATTGAATTCCATTCCATTCCATTCCATTCCATTCCATTCCATTGAATTCCATTCCATTCCATTCCATTCCATTCCATTCCATTCCATTTCATTCCATAGAATTCCATTCCATTCCATTCCATTCCATGGAATTCCGTTCCATTCCATTCCGTTCCGTTCCGTTCCGTTCCGTTCCGTGGCGTTCCGTTCCGTTCTACTCGGGTTGATTCCATTCTATTCCATTCCATTCCATTAGATTCCATTCGATTCCATTCGATTCCATTCGATTCCATTCGATTCCATTCCATTCCATAGAATTTCATTCCATTCCATTCCATTCCATTCCATTCCATTGAATTCCATTGAATTCCATTCCATTTAATTCCATTCCATTCCATTCCATTCGATTCCATTCCATTCCATTGAATTCCAATCCATTCCATTCCATTCCATTCCATTCGATTCCATTCCATTCCGTTCTACTCGGGTTGATTCCATTCTATTCCATTCCATTCCATTCGATTCCATTCCATTTCATTCCATTCCATTGAATTCCAATCCATTCCATTCCATTCCATTCCATTCCATTCCGTTCTACTCGGGTTGATTCCATTATATTCCATTCCATTCCATTCGATTCCATTCCATTCCAATCAATTCCATTCGATTCCATTCGATTCCATTCGATTCCATTCCATTCCATTCCATTGAATTCCATTCCATTCCATTCCATTCCATTCCATTCCATTCCATTGAATTCCATTTCATTCCATTCCATTCCATTGAATTCCGTTCCATTCCATTCCATTCCGTTACGTTCCGTTCCGTTCCGTTCCGTTCCGTTCCGTTGCATTCCTTTCCGTTCTACTCGGGTTGATTCCATTCTATTCCATTCCATTCCATTCCATTCCATTCGATTCCATTCGATTCCATTCCATTCCATTCCATTGAAATCCATTCCATTCCATTCCATTCCATTCCATTCCATTCCATTACATTCCATTGAATTCCTTTGAATTCCATTCCATTTAATTCCATTCCATTCCATTCCATTCGATTCCATTGAATTCCATTCCACTCCATTCCATTCCATTCGATTCCATTGAATTCCATTCCATTCCATTCCATTCCACTGAATTCCGTTCCATTCCATTCCATTCCATTCCGTTCCATTCCGTTCCATTCCGTTCCATTCCTTTCCATTCCATTGAATTCCGTTCCATTCCTTTGAATTCCGTTCCATTCCGTTCCGTTCCGTTCCATTCTGTTCCGTTCCGTTCCATTCCGTTCCATTCCATTCCATTCCATTCCATTCCATTCCATTCCATTCCATTCCATTCCATTCCATTCCATTCTACTCGGGTTGATTCCATTGTATTCCATTCCATTCCATTCGAATCCATTCCATTGCATTCCATTCCATTCCGTTCTACTCGGGTTCATTCCATTCCATTCTTTCCGTTCCGTTCCGTTCCATTCCATTCTGTTCCATTCCGTTCCATTCCATTCCATTCCATTCCATTCCATTCTATTCCATTCCATTCCATTCTACTCGGGTTGATTCCATTGTATTCCATTCCATTCCATTCGAATCCATTCCATTCCATTCCATTCCATTCCGTTCTACTCGGGTTCATTCCATTCCATTCCTTTCCGTTCCGTTACGTTCCATTCCATTCTGTTCCATTCCGTTCCATTCCATTCCATTCCATTCCATTCCGCTCTAATCAGGTTGATACCATTCTATTAAATTCCATTCCGTTCCATTCCGTTCCGTTCCGTTCCGTTCCGTTCCGTTCCCTTCCGTTCTACTCGGGTTGATTCCATTCTATTCCATTCCATTCCATTCGATTCCATTCGATTCCATTCGATTCCATTCCATTCCATTCCATTGAAATCCATTCCATTGCACTCCATTCCATTCCATTCCATTCCATTGAATTCCATTGAATTCCATTCCATATAATTCCATTCCATTCCATTCCATTCGATTCCATTGAATTCCATTAGAATCCATTCCATTCCATTCCATTCCATTGAATTCCATTCCATTCCATTCCATTCCATTGAATTCCGTTCCATTCCATTCCATTCCATTCCGTTCCATTCCGTTCCATTCCGTTCCATTCCGTTCCATTAAATTGAATTCCGCTCCATTCCTTTGAATTCCGTTCCATTCCGTTCCGTTCCGTTCCATTCCGTTCCGTTCCGTTCCATTCCATTCCATTCCATTCCATTCCATTCCATTACATTCCATTCTACTCGGGTTGATTCCATTGTATTCCATTCCATTCCATTCAAATCCATTCCATTCCGTTCCATTCCCTTCCGTTCTACTCGGGTTCATTCCATTCCATTCCTTTCCGTTCCGTTCCGTTCCATTCCATTCTGTTCCATTCCGTTCCATTCCATTCCATTCCATTCCATTCCATTCCATTGAATTCCATTACGTTCCGTTCCGTTCCATTCCGTTCCGTTCCGTTCCATTCCATTCCGTTCCTTTCCATTGAATTCCGTTCCATTCCATTGAAATCCATTCCATTCCGTTCCATTCCATTGAATTCCGTTCCATTCCGTTCCATTCCGTTCCATTCCGTTCCATTCCGTTCTACTCTGGTTGACTCCATTCTATTCCATTCCATTCCATTCGATTCCATTCCATTCCATTCCATTCCATTCCATTCCATTCCATTCCGTTCTACTCGGGTTCATTCCATTCCATTCCGTTCCGTTCCGTTCCATTCCATTCCGTTCTGTTCCATTCCGTTACATTCAATTCCATTCCATTCCATTCCGTTCTACTCGGTTTGATTCCATTCTATTCCACTCCATTCCGTTCCGTTCCGTTCCGTTCCATTCCGTTCCGTTCCACTTGGGTTGATTCCATTCTATTCCATTCCATTCCATTCGATTCCATTCGATTCCATTCGATTCCATTCGTTTCCATTCCATTCCATTCGATTCCATTCCATTCCATTCAATTCCATTGAATTCCATGCCATTCCATTCCATTCCATTCCATTCCATTCCATTGAATTCCATTGAATTCCATTCCATTCCATTCCATTCCATTCCATTCCATTCCATGGAATTCCATTCCATTCCATTCCATTCCATTCCATTCCATTCCATTCCATTCCATTGAATTCCATTTCATTCCATTCCATTCCATTGAATTCCGTTCCATTCCATTCCGTTCCGTTCCGTTCCGTTCCGTTCCGTTGCGTTCCGTTCCGTTCTACTCGGGTTGATTCCATTCTATTCCATTCCATTCCATTAGATTCCATTCGATTCCATTCGATTCCATTCGATTCCATTCGATTCCATTCCATTCCATTGAATTTCATTCCATTCCATTCCATTCCATTCCATTCCATTCCATTCCATTGAATTCCATTGAATTCCATTCCATTTAATTCCATTCCATTCCATTCCATTCGATTCCATTCCATTCCATTGAATTCCAATCCATTCCATTCCATTCCATTCCATTCCATTCCATTCCGTTCTACTCGGGTTGATTCCATTCTATTCCATTCCATTCCATTCGATTCCATTCCATTTCATTCCATTCCATTGAATTCCAATCCATTCCATTCCATTCCATTCCATTCCATTCCGTTCTACTCGGGTTGATTCCATTATATTCCATTCCATTCCATTCGATTCCATTCCATTCCAATCAATTCCATTCGATTCCATTCGATTCCATTCGATTCCATTCCATTCCATTCCATTGAATTCCATTCCATTCCATTCCATTCCATTCCATTGAATTCCATTTCCTTCCATTCCATTCCATTGAATTCCGTTCCATTCCATTCCATTCCGTTCCGTTCCGTTCCGTTCCGTTCCGTTCCGTTGCATTCCTTTCCGTTCTACTCGGGTTGATTCCATTCTATTCCATTCCATTCCATTCCATTCCATTCGATTCCATTCGATTCCATTCGATTCCAATCCATTCCATTCCATTGAAATCCATTCCATTCCATTCCATTCCATTCCATTACATTACATTCCATTGAATTCCTTTGAATTCCATTCCATTTAATTCCATTCCATTCCATTCCATTCGATTCCATTGAATTCCATTCCACTCCATTCCATTCCATTCGATTCCACTGAATTCCATTCCATTCCATTCCATTCCACTGAATTCCGTTCCATTCCATTCCATTCCATTCCGTTCCATTCCGTTCCATTCCGTTCCATTCCTTTCCATTCCATTGAATTCCGTTCCATTCCTTTGAATTCCGTTCCATTCCGTTCCGTTCCGTTCCATTCTGTTCCGTTCCGTTCCATTCCGTTCCATTCCATTCCATTCCATTCCATTCCATTCCATTCCATTCCATTCCATTCCATTCCATTCCATTCTACTCGGGTTGATTCCATTGTATTCCATTCCATTCCATTCGAATCCATTCCATTGCATTCCATTCCATTCCGTTCTACTCGGGTTCATTCCATTCCATTCTTTCCGTTCCGTTCCGTTCCATTCCATTCTGTTCCATTCCGTTCCATTCCATTCCATTCCATTCTATTCCATTCCATTCCATTCTACTCGGGTTGATTCCATTGTATTCCATTCCATTCCATTCGAATCCATTCCATTCCATTCCATTCCATTCCGTTCTACTCGGGTTCATTCCATTCCTTTCCTTTCCGTTCCGTTACGTTCCATTCCATTCTGTTCCATTCCGTTCCATTCCATTCCATTCCATTCCATTCCGCTCTAATCAGGTTGATACCATTCTATTAAATTCCATTCCGTTCCATTCCGTTCCGTTCCGTTCCGTTCCGTTCCGTTCCCTTCCGTTCTACTCGGGTTGATTCCATTCTATTCCATTCCATTCCATTCGATTCCATTCGATTCCATTCGATTCCATTCCATTCCATTCCATTGAAATCCATTCCATTGCATTCCATTCCATTCCATTCCATTCCATTGAATTCCATTGAATTCCATTCCATATAATTCCATTCCATTCCATTCCATTCGATTCCATTGAATTCCATTAGAATCCATTCCATTCCATTCCATTCCATTGAATTCCATTCCATTCCATTCCATTCCATTGAATTCCGTTCCATTCCATTCCATTCCATTCCGTTCCATTCCGTTCCATTCCGTTCCATTCCGTTCCATTAAATTGAATTCCGCTCCATTCCTTTGAATTCCGTTCCATTCCGTTCCGTTCCGTTCCATTCCGTTCCGTTCCGTTCCATTCCATTCCATTCCATTCCATTCCATTCCATTCCATTCCATTCTACTCGGGTTGATTCCATTGTATTCCATTCCATTCCATTCAAATCCATTCCATTCCGTTCCATTCCCTTCCGTTCTACTCGGGTTCATTCCATTCCATTCCTTTCCGTTCCGTTCCGTTCCATTCCATTCTGTTCCATTCCGTTCCATTCCATTCCATTCCATTCCATTCCGTTCTAATCGGGTTGATTCCGTTCCATTCCATTCCATTCCGTTCCGTTCCGTTCCGTTCCGTTCCGTTCCATTGCATTCCGTTCCGTTCTACTCGGGTTGATTCCATTCTATTCCATTCCATTCCATTCGATTCCTTTCGATTCCATTCGATTCCATTCGATTCCATTCCATTCCATTCCATTGAATTCCATTCCATTCCATTCCATTCCATTCCATTCCATTCCATTCCATTGAATTCCATTGAATTCCACTCCATTTAATACCATTCCATTCCATTCCATTCGATTCCATTGAATTCCATTCCACTCCATTCCATTCCGTTCGATTCCATTGAATTCCATTCCATTCCATTCCATTCCATTGAATTCCGTTCCATTCCATTCCATTCCATTCCGTTCCATTCCGTTCCATTCCGTTCCATTCCGATCCATTCCATTGAATTCCGTTCCATTCCTTTGAATTCCGTTCCATTCCGTTCCATTCCGTTCCATTCCGTTCCGTTCCGTTCCGTTCCATTCCATTCCATTCCATTCCATTCCATTCCATTCTATTCCATTCCATTCCATTCCATTCTACTCGGGTTGATTTCATTGTATTCCATTCCATTCCATTCGAATCCATTGCATTCCATTCCATTCCATTCCATTCCATTCCTTTCCGTTCTACTCGGGTTCATTCCATTCCATTCCTTTCCGTTCCGTTCCGTTCCATTCCATTCTGTTTCATTCCGTTCCATTCCATTCCATTCCATTCCGTTCTAATCGGGTTGCTACCATTCTATTCCATTCCATTCCGTTCCGCTCCGTTCCGTTCCATTCTGTTCCGTTCCGTTCCCTTCCGTTCTACTGGGGTTGATTCCATTCTATTCCATTCCATTCCATTCGATTCCATTCGATTCCATTCGATTCCATTCCATTCCATTCCATTCCATTCCATTCCATTCCATTCCATTCCATTCCATTCCATTGAATTCCATTGAATTCCACTCCATTTAATACCATTCCATTCCATTCCATTCGATTCCATTGAATTCCATTCCACTCCATTCCATTCCATTCGATTCCATTGAATTCCATTCCATTCCATTCCATTCCATTGAATTCCGTTCCATTCCATTCCATTCCATTCCGTTCCATTCCGTTCCATTCCGTTCCATTCCGTTCCTTTCCGTTCCATTCCGTTCCATTCCATTGAATTCCGCTCCATTCCTTTGAATTCCGTTCCATTCCGTTCCATTCCGTTCCATTCCGTTCCGTTCCATTCCATTCCATTCCATTCCATTCCATTCCATTCCATTCCATTCCATTCTACTCGGGTTGATTCCATTGTATTCCATTCCATTCCATTCGAATCCATTCCATTCCATTCCATTCCATTCCGTTCTACTCGGGTTCATTCCATTCCATTCCTTTCCGTTCCGTTACGTTCCATTCCATTCTGTTCCATTCCGTTCCATTCCATTCCATTCCATTCCATTCCGTTCTAATCGGGTTGATACCATTCTATTCCATTCCATTCTGTTCCGTTCCGTTCCGTTCCGTTCCGTTCCGTTCCCTTCCGTTCTTCTCGGGTTTATTCCATTCTATTCCATTCCATTCCATTCGATTCCATTCGATTCCATTCGATTCCATTCCATTCCATTCCATTGAAATCCATTCCATTGCATTCCACTCCATTCCATTCCATTCCATTCCATTCCATTCCATTGAATTCCATTGAATTCCACTCCATTTAATACCATTCCATTCCATTCCATTCGATTCCATTGAATTCCATTCCACTCCATTCCATTCCATTCGATTCCATTGAATTCCATTCCATTCCATTCCATTCCATTGAATTCCGTTCCATTCCATTCCATTCCATTCCGTTCCATTCCGTTCCATTCCGTTCCATTCCGATCCATTCCATTGAATTCCGTTCCATTCCTTTGAATTCCGTTCCATTCCGTTCCGTTCCGTTCCATTCCGTTCCGTTCCGTTCCATTCCATTCCATTCCATTCCATTCCATTCCATTCCTTTCCATTCCATTCCATTCCATTCCATTCTACTCGGGTTGATTCCATTGTATTCCATTCCATTCCATTCGAATCCATTCCATTCCGTTCTACTCGGGTTCATTCCATTCCATTCCTTTCCGTTCCGTTCCGTTCCATTCCACTCTGTTCCATTCCGTTCCATTCCATTCCATTCCATTCCATTCCGTTCTAATCGGGTTGATACCATTCTATTCCATTCCATTCCGTTCCGTTCCGTTCCGTTCCGTTCCCTTCCGTTCTACTGGGGTTGATTCCATTCTATTCCATTCCATTCCGTTCGATTCCATTCGATTCCATTTGATTCCATTCGATTCCATTCCATTCCATTCCATTCCATTCCATTCCATTCCATTCCATTCCATTCCATTGATTTCCGTTCCATTCCGTTCCGTTCCGTTCCGGTCCGTTCCGTTCCGTTGCGTTCCGTTCCGTTCTACTCGGGTTGATTCCATTCTATTCCATTCCATTCCATTCGATTCCATTCGATTCCATTCGATTCCATTCGATTCCATTCCTTTCCATTCCATTCCATTCCATTGAATTCCATTCCATTCCATTCCTTTCCATTCCATTGAATTCCATTCCGTTCCATTCCATTCCATTCCATTGAATTCCATTCCATTCAATTCCATTCCATTCCATTCCATTCCATTCCATTCCATTCCATTCCATTGAATTCCATTGAATTCCATTTCATTGAATTCCATTGAATTCCATTCCATTGAATTCCATTCCATTCCGTTCCGTTCCGTTCCGTTCCGTTCCGCTCTACTCGGGTTGATTCCATTCTATTCCATTCCATTCCATTCCATTCCATTCGATTCCATTCGATTACATTCGATTCCATTCCATTCCATTCCATTCCACTCCATTCCATTCCACTCCACTCCACTCCACTCCACTCCACTCCAATCCACTCCACTCCACTCCATTCCATTCCATTCCATTCCATTGAATTCCATTGAATTCCATTGAATTCCATTCCATTCCATTCCATTTCATTCCATTCGATTCCGTTCTACTCGGGTTGATTCCATTCTATTCCATTCCTTTTCATTCGATTCCATTCGATTCCATTCGATTCCATTCGATTCCATTCCATTCCATTCCATTCTATTCCATTGAATTCCATTCCATTCCATTCCTTTCCATTCCATTCCATTCCATTGAATTCCATTCCATTCCATTCCATTCCATTCCTTTCCATTCCATTCCATTCCATTGAATTCCATTCCATTCCATTCCATTCCATTCCATTCCATTGAATTCCATTTCATTCCATTCCATTCCATTGAATTCCGTTACATTCCATTCCATTCCGTTCCGTTCCGTTCCGTTCCGTTCCGTTCCGTTGCATTCCGTTCCGTTCTACTCGGGTTGATTCCATTCTATTCCATTCCATTCCATTCCATTCCATTCCATTCCACTCGGGTTGATCATAACATTCCGTTCCGCTTCGTTCCTTTCCGTTCCGTTCCGTTCCGTTCTACTCGGGTTGATTCCATTCTATTCCATTCCATTCCATTCCATTCAATTCCATTGAATTCCATTCCATTCCATTCCATTCCATTCCATTCCATTCCATTCCATTCCATTGAATTCCATTCCATTCCATTCCATTCCATTCCATTCCATTCCATTGAATTCCATTTCATTCCATTCCATTCCATTGAATTCCTTTCCATTCCATTCCGTTCCGTTCCGTTCCGTTCCGTTCCGTTCCGTTCCATTCCGTTCCGTTCCACATGGGTTGATTCCATTCTATTCCATTCCATTCCATTCGATTCCATTCGATTCCATTCGATTCCATTCGTTTCCATTCCATTCCATTCGATTCCATTCCATTCCATTCAATTCCATTGAACTCCATGCCATTCCATTCCATTCCATTCCATTCCATTGAATTCCATTGAATTCCTTTCCATTGAATTCCATTCCATTCCATTCCATTCCATTCCATTCCATTAGATCCCATTCGATTCCTTTCGATTCCATTCGATTCCATTCTATTCCATTCCATTCCATTCCATTGAATTCCATTCCATTCCATTCCATTCCATTCCATTCCATTGAATTCCATTCCATTCCATTCCATTCCATTCCATTCCATTCCATTTCATTCCATAGAATTCCATTCCATTCCATTCCATTCCATGGAATTCCGTTCCATTCCATTCCGTTCCGTTCCGTTCCGTTCCGTTCCGTGGCGTTCCGTTCCGTTCTACTCGGGTTGATTCCATTCTATTCCATTCCATTCCATTAGATTCCATTCGATTCCATTCGATTCCATTCGATTCCATTCGATTCCATTCCATTCCATAGAATTTCATTCCATTCCATTCCATTCCATTCCATTCCATTGAATTCCATTGAATTCCATTCCATTTAATTCCATTCCATTCCATTCCATTCGATTCCATTCCATTCCATTGAATTCCAATCCATTCCATTCCATTCCATTCCATTCGATTCCATTCCATTCCGTTCTACTCGGGTTGATTCCATTCTATTCCATTCCATTCCATTCGATTCCATTCCATTTCATTCCATTCCATTGAATTCCAATCCATTCCATTCCATTCCATTCCATTCCATTCCGTTCTACTCGGGTTGATTCCATTATATTCCATTCCATTCCATTCGATTCCATTCCATTCCAATCAATTCCATTCGATTCCATTCGATTCCATTCGATTCCATTCCATTCCATTCCATTGAATTCCATTCCATTCCATTCCATTCCATTCCATTCCATTCCATTGAATTCCATTTCATTCCATTCCATTCCATTGAATTCCGTTCCATTCCATTCCATTCCGTTCCGTTCCGTTCCGTTCCGTTCCGTTCCGTTCCGTTGCATTCCTTTCCGTTCTACTCGGGTTGATTCCATTCTATTCCATTCCATTCCATTCCATTCCATTCGATTCCATTCGATTCCATTCCATTCCATTCCATTGAAATCCATTCCATTCCATTCCATTCCATTCCATTCCATTCCATTACATTCCATTGAATTCCTTTGAATTCCATTCCATTTAATTCCATTCCATTCCATTCCATTCGATTCCATTGAATTCCATTCCACTCCATTCCATTCCATTCGATTCCATTGAATTCCATTCCATTCCATTCCATTCCACTGAATTCCGTTCCATTCCATTCCATTCCATTCCGTTCCATTCCGTTCCATTCCGTTCCATTCCTTTCCATTCCATTGAATTCCGTTCCATTCCTTTGAATTCCGTTCCATTCCGTTCCGTTCCGTTCCATTCTGTTCCGTTCCGTTCCATTCCGTTCCATTCCATTCCATTCCATTCCATTCCATTCCATTCCATTCCATTCCATTCCATTCCATTCCATTCCATTCTACTCGGGTTGATTCCATTGTATTCCATTCCATTCCATTCGAATCCATTCCATTGCATTCCATTCCATTCCGTTCTACTCGGGTTCATTCCATTCCATTCTTTCCGTTCCGTTCCGTTCCATTCCATTCTGTTCCATTCCGTTCCATTCCATTCCATTCCATTCCATTCCATTCTATTCCATTCCATTCCATTCTACTCGGGTTGATTCCATTGTATTCCATTCCATTCCATTCGAATCCATTCCATTCCATTCCATTCCATTCCGTTCTACTCGGGTTCATTCCATTCCATTCCTTTCCGTTCCGTTACGTTCCATTCCATTCTGTTCCATTCCGTTCCATTCCATTCCATTCCATTCCATTCCGCTCTAATCAGGTTGATACCATTCTATTAAATTCCATTCCGTTCCATTCCGTTCCGTTCCGTTCCGTTCCGTTCCGTTCCCTTCCGTTCTACTCGGGTTGATTCCATTCTATTCCATTCCATTCCATTCGATTCCATTGGATTCCATTCGATTCCATTCCATTCCATTCCATTGAAATCCATTCCATTGCACTCCATTCCATTCCATTCCATTCCATTGAATTCCATTGAATTCCATTCCATATAATTCCATTCCATTCCATTCCATTCGATTCCATTGAATTCCATTAGAATCCATTCCATTCCATTCCATTCCATTGAATTCCATTCCATTCCATTCCATTCCATTGAATTCCGTTCCATTCCATTCCATTCCATTCCGTTCCATTCCGTTCCATTCCGTTCCATTCCGTTCCATTAAATTGAATTCCGCTCCATTCCTTTGAATTCCGTTCCATTCCGTTCCGTTCCGTTCCATTCCGTTCCGTTCCGTTCCATTCCATTCCATTCCATTCCATTCCATTCCATTACATTCCATTCTACTCGGGTTGATTCCATTGTATTCCATTCCATTCCATTCAAATCCATTCCATTCCGTTCCATTCCCTTCCGTTCTACTCGGGTTCATTCCATTCCATTCCTTTCCGTTCCGTTCCGTTCCATTCCATTCTGTTCCATTCCGTTCCATTCCATTCCATTCCATTCCATTCCGTTCTAATCGGGTTGATTCCGTTCCATTCCATTCCATTCCGTTCCGTTCCGTTCCGTTCCGTTCCGTTCCATTGCATTCCGTTCCGTTCTACTCGGGTTGATTCCATTCTATTCCATTCCATTCCATTCGATTCCTTTCGATTCCATTCGATTCCATTCGATTCCATTCCATTCCATTCCATTGAATTCCATTCCATTCCATTCCATTCCATTCCATTCCATTCCATTCCATTGAATTCCATTGAATTCCACTCCATTTAATACCATTCCATTCCATTCCATTCGATTCCATTGAATTCCATTCCACTCCATTCCATTCCGTTCGATTCCATTGAATTCCATTCCATTCCATTCCATTCCATTGAATTCCGTTCCATTCCATTCCATTCCATTCCGTTCCATTCCGTTCCATTCCGTTCCATTCCGATCCATTCCATTGAATTCCGTTCCATTCCTTTGAATTCCGTTCCATTCCGTTCCATTCCGTTCCATTCCGTTCCGTTCCGTTCCGTTCCATTCCATTCCATTCCATTCCATTCCATTCCATTCTATTCCATTCCATTCCATTCCATTCTACTCGGGTTGATTTCATTGTATTCCATTCCATTCCATTCGAATCCATTGCATTCCATTCCATTCCATTCCATTCCATTCCTTTCCGTTCTACTCGGGTTCATTCCTTTCCATTCCTTTCCGTTCCGTTCCGTTCCATTCCATTCTGTTTCATTCCGTTCCATTCCATTCCATTCCATTCCGTTCTAATCGGGTTGCTACCATTCTATTCCATTCCATTCCGTTCCGCTCCGTTCCGTTCAATTCTGTTCCGTTCCGTTCCCTTCCGTTCTACTGGGGTTGATTCCATTCTATTCCATTCCATTCCATTCGATTCCATTCGATTCCATTCGATTCCATTCGATTCCATTCGATTCCATTCCATTCCATTCCATTCCATTCCATTCCATTCCATTGAATTCCATTGAATTCCACTCCATTTAATACCATTCCATTCCATTCCATTCGATTCCATTGAATTCCATTCCACTCCATTCCATTCCATTCGATTCCATTGAATTCCATTCCATTCCATTCCATTCCATTGAATTCCGTTCCATTCCATTCCATTCCATTCCGTTCCATTCCGTTCCATTCCGTTCCATTCCGTTCCATTCCATTGAATTCCGTTCCATTCCTTTGAATTCCGTTCCATTCCGTTCCATTCCGTTCCATTCCGTTCCATTCCATTCCATTCCATTCCATTCCATTCCATTCCATTCCATTCCATTCCATTCTACTCGGGTTGATTCCATTGTATTCCATTCCATTCCATTCGAATCCATTCCATTCCATTCCATTCCATTCCGTTCTACTCGGGTTCATTCCATTCCATTCCTTTCCGTTCCGTTACGTTCCATTCCATTCTGTTCCATTCCGTTCCATTCCATTCCATTCCATTCCATTCCGTTCTAATCGGGTTGATACCATTCTATTCCATTCCATTCTGTTCCGTTCCGTTCCGTTCCGTTCCGTTCCGTTCCCTTCCGTTCTTCTCGGGTTTATTCCATTCTATTCCATTCCATTCCATTCGATTCCATTCGATTCCATTCGATTCCATTCCATTCCATTCCATTGAAATCCATTCCATTGCATTCCACTCCATTCCATTCCATTCCATTCCATTGAATTCCATTGAATTCCATTCCATTTTATTCCATTCCATTCCATTCCATTCGATTCCATTGAATTCCATTCCACTCCATTCCATTCCATTCGATTCCATTGAATTCCATTCCATTCCATTCCATTCCATTGAATTCCGTTCCATTCCATTCCATTGCATTCCGTTCCATTCCGTTCCATTCCGTTCCATTCCATTGAATTCCGCTCCATTCCTTTGAATTCCGTTCCATTCCGTTCCGTTCCGTTCCATTCCGTTCCTTTCCGTTCCATTCCATTCCATTCCATTCCATTCCATTCCATTCCATTCCATTCCATTCCATTCTACTCGGGTTGATTCCATTGTATTCCATTCCATTCCATTCAAATCCATTCCATTCCGTTCCATTCCCTTCCGTTCTACTCGGGTTCATTCCATTCCATTCCTTTCCGTTCCGTTCCGTTCCATTCCATTCTGTTCCATTCCGTTCCATTCCATTCCATTCCATTCCATTCCGTTCTAATCGGGTTGATTCCGTTCCATTCCATTCCATTCCGTTCCGTTCCGTTCCGTTCCGTTCCGTTCCGTTGCATTCCGTTCCGTTCTACTCGGGTTGATTCCATTCTATTCCATTCCATTCCATTCCATTCCATTCGATTCCATTCGATTCCATTCGATTCCATTCCATTCCATTCCATTCCATTCCATTCCATTCCATTCCATTCCATTCCATTCCATTCCATTCCATTCCATTGAATTCCATTGAATTCCACTCCATTTAATACCATTCCATTCCATTCCATTCGATTCCATTGAATTCCATTCCACTCCATTCCATTCCATTCGATTCCATTGAATTCCATTCCATTCCATTCCATTCCATTGAATTCCGTTCCATTCCATTCCATTCCATTCCGTTCCATTCCGTTCCATTCCGTTCCATTCCGTTCCATTCCATTGAATTCCGTTCCATTCCTTTGAATTCCGTTCCATTCCGTTCCATTCCGTTCCATTCCGTTCCGTTCCATTCCATTCCATTCCATTCCATTCCATTCCATTCCTTTCCATTCCATTCTACTCGGGTTGATTCCATTGTATTCCATTCCATTCCATTCGAATCCATTCCATTCCATTCCATTCCATTCCGTTCTACTCGGGTTCATTCCATTACATTCCTTTCCGTTCCGTTACGTTCCATTCCATTCTGTTCCATTCCGTTCCATTCCATTCCATTCCATTCCATTCCGTTCTAATCGGGTTGATACCATTCTATTCCATTCCATTCTGTTCCGTTCCGTTCCGTTCCGTTCCGTTCCGTTCCCTTCCGTTCTTCTCGGGTTTATTCCATTCTATTCCATTCCATTCCATTCGATTCCATTCGATTCCATTCGATTCCATTCCATTCCATTCCATTGAAATCCATTCCATTGCATTCCACTCCATTCCATTCCATTCCATTCCATTGAATTCCATTGAATTCCATTCCATTTTATTCCATTCCATTCCATTCCATTCGATTCCATTGAATTCCATTCCACTCCATTCCATTCCATTCGATTCCATTGAATTCCATTCCATTCCATTCCATTCCATTGAATTCCGTTCCATTCCATTCCATTGCATTCCGTTCCATTCCGTTCCATTCCGTTCCATTCCATTGAATTCCGCTCCATTCCTTTGAATTCCGTTCCATTCCGTTCCGTTCCGTTCCATTCCGTTCCTTTCCGTTCCATTCCATTCCATTCCATTCCATTCCATTCCATTCCATTCCATTCCATTCCATTCTACTCGGGTTGATTCCATTGTATTCCATTCCATTCCATTCAAATCCATTCCATTCCGTTCCATTCCCTTCCGTTCTACTCGGGTTCATTCCATTCCATTCCTTTCCGTTCCGTTCCGTTCCATTCCATTCTGTTCCATTCCGTTCCATTCCATTCCATTCCATTCCATTCCGTTCTAATCGGGTTGATTCCGTTCCATTCCATTCCATTCCGTTCCGTTCCGTTCCCTTCCGTTCCGTTCCGTTGCATTCCGTTCCGTTCTACTCGGGTTGATTCCATTCTATTCCATTCCATTCCATTCGATTCCATTCGATTCCATTCGATTCCATTCGATTCCATTCCATTCCATTCCATTGAATTCCATTCCATTCCATTCCATTCCATTCCATTCCATTCCATTCCATTCCATTGAATTCCATTGAATTCCACTCCATTTAATACCATTCCATTCCATTCCATTCGATTCCATTGAATTCCATTCCACTCCATTCCATTCCATTCGATTCCATTGAATTCCATTCCATTCCATTCCATTCCATTGAATTCCGTTCCATTCCATTCCATTCCATTCCGTTCCATTCCGTTCCATTCCGTTCCATTCCGATCCATTCCATTGAATTCCGTTCCATTCCTTTGAATTCCGTTCCATTCCGTTCCATTCCGTTCCATTCCGTTCCATTCCGTTCCGTTCCATTCCATTCCATTCCATTCCATTCCATTCCATTCTATTCCATTCCATTCCATTCCATTCTACTCGGGTTGATTTCATTGTATTCCATTCCATTCCATTCGAATCCATTGCATTCCATTCCATTCCATTCCATTCCATTCCATTCCGTTCTACTCGGGTTCATTCCATTCCATTCCTTTCCGTTCCGTTCCGTTCCATTCCGTTCTGTTTCATTCCGTTCCATTCCATTCCATTCCATTCCATTCCGTTCTAATCGGGTTGATACCATTCTATTCCATTCCATTCCGTTCCGCTCCGTTCCGTTCCGTTCCGTTCCGTTCCGTTCCCTTCCGTTCTACTGGGGTTGATTCCATTCTATTCCATTCCATTCCATTCGATTCCATTCGATTCCATTCGATTCCATTCGATTCCATTCGATTCCATTCCATTCCATTCCATTCCATTCCATTTAATTCCGTTCCATTCCATTCCGTTCCATTCCATTCCATGGAATTCCATTCCATTCCATTGAATTCCATTCCATTCCATTCCATTCCATTGAATTCCGTTCCATTCCATTCCGTTCCGTTCCGTTCTGTTCCGTTCCGTTCCGTTGCATTCCGTTCCGTTCTACTCGGTTTGATTCCATTCTATTCCATTCCATTCCATTCCATTCCATTCGATTCCATTCGATTCCATTCGATTCCATTCCATTCCATTCCATTGAATTCCATTCCATTCCATTCCATTCCATTCCATTCCATTGAATTCCATTCGATTCCATTCCATTCCATTCCATTCCATTCCATTCCACTCCATTCCATTCCACTCCACTCCACTCCACTCCATTCCATTCCATTCCATTGAATTCCATTGAATTCCATTCCGTTCCATTCCATTCCATTCCATTCCATTCCATTCCATTCCATTCCGTTCCATTCCATTCAATTCCATTGAATTCCATTCCATTCCATTCCATTCCATTCCATTCCATTGAATTCCATTCCATTCCATTCCATTCCATTCCATTCCATTCCATTGAATTCCATTTCATTCCATTCCATTCCATTGAATTCCGTTCCATTCCATTCCATTCCGTTCCGTTCCATTCCGTTCCGTTCCTTTCCGTTGCATTCCGTTCCGTTCTACTCGGGTTGATTCCATTCTATTCCTTTCCATTCCATTCCATTCCATTCGATTCCATTGAATTCCATTCCATTCCATTCCATTCCATTGAATTCCGTTCCATTCCATTCCATTCCATTCCGTTCCGTTGAATTCCATGGAATTCCATTCCATTGAATTCCATTCCATTCAATTCCATTGAATTCCATTCCATTCCATTCCATTCCATTCCATTCCATTCCATTCCATTGAATTCCATTCCATTCCATTCCATTCCATTCCATTCCGTTCCATTGAATTCCATTTCATTCCATTCCATTCCATTGAATTCCGTTCCATTCCATTCCATTCCGTTCCGTTCCGTTCCGTTCCGTTCCGTTGCGTTCCGTTCCGTTCTACTCGGGTTGATTCCATTCTATTCCATTCCATTCCGTTCCGTTCCGTTCCGTTCCGTTCCGTTCCGTTCCCTTCCGTTCTACTCTGGTTGATTCCATTCTATTCCATTCCATTCCATTCGATTCCATTCGATTCCATTCGATTCCATTCCATTCCATTCCATTCCATTCCATTGAAATCCATTCCATTCCATTCCATTCCATTCCATTCCATTGAATTCCATTGAATTCCATTCCATTTAATTCCATTCCATTCCATTCCATTCGATTCCATTGAATTCCATTCCACTCCATTCCATTCCATTCGATTCCATTGAATTCCATTCCATTCCATTCCATTCCATTGAATTCCGTTCCATTCCATTCCATTCCATTCCATTCCATTCCGTTCCATTCCGTTCCATTCCATTGAATTCCGCTCCATTCCTTTGAATTCCGTTCCATTCCGTTCCGTTCCGTTCCATTCCGTTCCGTTCCGTTCCATTCCATTCCATTCCATTCCATTCCATTCCATTCCATTCCATTCCATTCTACTCGGGTTGATTCCATTGTATTCCATTCCATTCCATTCAAATCCATTCCATTCCATTCCATTCCATTCCGTTCTACTCGGGTTCATTCCATTCCATTCCTTTCCGTTCCGTTCCGTTCCATTACATTCTGTTCCATTCCGTTCCATTCCATTCCATTCCATTCCATTCCGTTCTAATCGGGTTGATTCCATTCCATTCCATTCCATTCCGTTCCATTCCGTTCCGTTCCGTTCCGTTCCGTTCCGTTGCATTCCGTTCCGTTCTACTCGGGTAGATTCCATTCTATTCCATTCCATTCCATTCGATTCCATTCGATTCCATTCGATTCCATTCGATTCCATTCCATTCCATTCCATTGAATTCCATTCCATTCCATTCCATTCCATTCCATTCCATTCCATTCCATTGAATTCCATTGAATTCCACTCCATTTAATACCATTCCATTCCATTCCATTCGATTCCATTGAATTCCATTCCACTCCATTCCATTCCATTCGATTCCATTGAATTCCATTCCATTCCATTCCATTCCATTCCATTGAATTCCGTTCCATTCCATTCCATTCCATTCCGTTCCATTCCGTTCCATTCCGTTCCATTCCGTTCCATTCCATTGAATTCCGTTCCATTCCTTTGAATTCTGTTCCATTCCGTTCCATTCCGTTCCATTCCGTTCCGTTCCGTTCCATTCCATTCCATTCCATTCCATTCCATTCTTTTCCATTCCATTCCATTCCATTCTACTCGGGTTGATTTCATTGTATTCCATTCCATTCCATTCGAATCCATTCCATTCCATTCCATTCCATTCCATTCCATTCCATTCCATTCCGTTCTACTCGGGTTCATTCCATTCCATTCCTTTCCGTTCCGTTCCGTTCCATTCCATTCTGTTTCATTCCGTTCCATTCCATTCCATTCCGTTCCATTCCGTTCTAATCGGGTTGATACCATTCTATTCCATTCCATTCCGTTCTGCTCCGTTCCGTTCCGTTCCGTTCCGTTCCCTTCCGTTCTACTGGGGTTGATACCATTCTATTCCATTCCATTCCATTCGATTCCATTCGATTCCATTCGATTCCATTCGATTCCATTCGATTCCATTCGATTCCATTCCATTCCATTCCATTCCATTCCATTCCATTCCATTGAATTCCGTTCCATTCCATTCCGTTCCGTTCCGTTCCGTTCCGTTCCATTGCATTCCGATCCATTCTACTCGGGTTGATTCCATTCTATTCCATTCCATTCCATTCCATTCCATTCGATTCCATTCGATTCCATTCGATTCCATTCCATTCCATTCCATTGAATTCCATTCCATTCCATTCCATTCCATTCCATTCCATTCCATTCCATTGAATTCCATTGAATTCCATTCCATTTAATTCCATTCCATTCCATTCAATTCGATTCCATTGAATTCCATTCCACTCCATTCCATTCCATTCGATTCCATTGAATTCCATTCCATTCCATTCCACTCCGTTCCATTCCGTTCCATTCCGTTCCTTTCCGTTCCATTCCATTGATTTCCGTTCCATTCCTTTGAATTCCGTTCCATTCCGTTCCGTTCCGTTCCATTCCGTTCCGTTCCGTTCCATTCCATTCCATTCCATTCCATTGAATTCCATTGAATTCCATTCCATTCCATTCCATTCCATTCCATTTCATTCCATTCGATTCCGTTCTACTCGGGTTGATTCCATTCTATTCCATTCCTTTTCATTCGATTCCATTCGATTCCATTCGATTCCATTCGATTCCATTCCATTCCATTCCATTCTATTCCATTGAATTCCATTCCATTCCATTCCTTTCCATTCCATTCCATTCCATTGAATTCCATTCCATTCCATTCCATTCCATTCCTTTCCATTCCATTCCATTCCATTGAATTCCATTCCATTCCATTCCATTCCATTCCATTCCATTGAATTCCATTTCATTCCATTCCATTCCATTGAATTCCGTTACATTCCATTCCATTCCGTTCCGTTCCGTTCCGTTCCGTTCCGTTCCGTTGCATTCCGTTCCGTTCTACTCGGGTTGATTCCATTCTATTCCATTGCATTCCATTCCATTCCATTCCATTCCACTCGGGTTGATCATAACATTCCGTTCCGTTTCGTTCTGTTCCGTTCCGTTCCGTTCCGTTCTACTCGGGTTGATTCCATTCTATTCCATTCCATTCCATTCCATTGAATTCCATTGAATTCCATTCCATTGAATTCCATTCCATTCAATTCCATTGAATTCCATTCCATTCCATTCCATTCCATTCCATTCCATTGAATTCCATTCCATTCCATTCCATTCCATTGAATTCCGTTCCATTCCATTCCATTCCGTTCCGTTCCATTCCGTTCCGTTCCTTTCCGTTGCATTCCGTTCCGTTCTACTCGGGTTGATTCCATTCTATTCCTTTCCTTTCCATTCCATTCCATTCGATTCCATTGAATTCCATTCCATTCCATTCCATTCCATTGAATTCCGTTCCATTCCATTCCATTCCATTCCGTTCCGTTGAATTCCATGGAATTCCATTCCATTGAATTCCATTCCATTCAATTCCATTGAATTCCATTCCATTCCATTCCATTCCATTCCATTCCATTCCATTCCATTCCATTGAATTCCATTCCATTCCATTCCATTCCATTCCATTCCGTTCCATTGAATTCCATTTCATTCCATTCCATTCCATTGAATTCCGTTCCATTCCATTCCATTCCGTTCCATTCCGTTCCGTTCCGTTCCGTTGCGTTCCGTTCCGTTCTACTCGGGTTGATTCCATTCTATTCCATTCCATTCCGTTCCGTTCCGTTCCGTTCCGTTCCGTTCCGTTCCCTTCCGTTCTACTCTGGTTGATTCCATTCTATTCCATTCCATTCCATTCGATTCCATTCGATTCCATTCGATTCCATTCCATTCCATTCCATTCCATTCCATTGAAATCCATTCCATTCCATTCCATTCCATTCCATTCCATTCCATTGAATTCCATTGAATTCCATTCCATTTAATTCCATTCCATTCCATTCCATTCGATTCCATTGAATTCCATTCCACTCCATTCCATTCCATTCGATTCCATTGAATTCCATTCCATTCCATTCCATTCCATTGAATTCCGTTCCATTCCATTCCATTCCATTCCGTTCCATTCCGTTCCATTCCGTTCCATTCCATTGAATTCCGCTCCATTCCTTTGAATTCCGTTCCATTCCGTTCCGTTCCGTTCCATTCCGTTCCGTTCCGTTCCATTCCATTCCATTCCATTCCATTCCATTCCATTCCATTCCATTCCATTCCATTCCATTCTACTCGGGTTGATTCCATTGTATTCCATTCCATTCCATTCAAATCCATTCCATTCCATTCCATTCCATTCCGTTCTACTCGGGTTCATTCCATTCCATTCCTTTCCGTTCCGTTCCGTTCCATTACATTCTGTTTCATTCCGTTCCATTCCATTCCATTCCATTCCATTCCGTTCTAATCGGGTTGATTCCGTTCCATTCCATTCCATTCCGTTCCATTCCGTTCCGTTCCGTTCCGTTCCGTTCCGTTGCATTCCGTTCCGTTCTACTCGGGTTGATTCCATTCTATTCCATTCCATTCCATTCGATTCCATTCGATTCCATTCGATTCCATTCGATTCCATTCCATTCCATTCCATTGAATTCCATTCCATTCCATTCCATTCCATTCCATTCCATTCCATTCCATTGAATTCCATTGAATTCCACTCCATTTAATACCATTCCATTCCATTCCATTCGATTCCATTGAATTCCATTCCACTCCATTCCATTCCATTCGATTCCATTGAATTCCATTCCATTCCATTCCATTCCATTCCATTCCATTGAATTCCGTTCCATTCCATTCCGTTCCATTCCGTTCCATTCCGTTCCATTCCGTTCCATTCCGTTCCATTCCATTGAATTCCGTTCCATTCCTTTGAATTCTGTTCCATTCCGTTCCATTCCGTTCCATTCCGTTCCGTTCCGTTCCATTCCATTCCATTCCATTCCATTCCATTCCATTCCATTCCATTCCATTCTTTTCCATTCCATTCCATTCCATTCTACTCGGGTTGATTTCATTGTATTCCATTCCATTCCATTCGAATCCATTCCATTCCATTCCATTCCATTCCATTCCATTCCATTCCGTTCTACTCGGGTTCATTCCATTCCATTCCTTTCCGTTCCGTTCCGTTCCATTCCATTCTGTTTCATTCCGTTCCATTCCATTCCATTCCGTTCCATTCCGTTCTAATCGGGTTGATACCATTCTATTCCATTCCATTCCGTTCTGCTCCGTTCCGTTCCGTTCCGTTCCGTTCCCTTCCGTTCTACTGGGGTTGATACCATTCTATTCCATTCCATTCCATTCGATTCCATTCGATTCCATTCGATTCCATTCGATTCCATTCGATTCCATTCGATTCCATTCCATTCCATTCCATTCCATTCCATTCCATTCCATTGAATTCCGTTCCATTCCATTCCGTTCCGTTCCGTTCCGTTCCGTTCCATTGCATTCCGTTCCATTCTACTCGGGTTGATTCCATTCTATTCCATTCCATTCCATTCCATTCCATTCGATTCCATTCGATTCCATTCGATTCCATTCCATTCCATTCCATTGAATTCCATTCCATTCCATTCCATTCCATTCCATTCCATTGAATTCCATTGAATTCCATTCCATTTAATTCCATTCCATTCCATTCAATTCGATTCCATTGAATTCCATTCCACTCCATTCCATTCCATTCGATTCCATTGAATTCCATTCCATTCCATTCCACTCCGTTCCATTCCGTTCCATTCCGTTCCTTTCCGTTCCATTCCATTGATTTCCGTTCCATTCCTTTGAATTCCGTTCCATTCCGTTCCGTTCCGTTCCATTCCGTTCCGTTCCGTTCCATTCCATTCCATTCCATTCCATTCCATTCCATTCCATTCCATTCTTCTCGGGTTGATTCCATTGTATTCCATTCCATTCCATTCAAATCCATTCCATTCCATTCCATTCCATTCCGTTCTACTCGGGTTCATTCCATTCCATTCCTTTCCGTTCCGTTCCGTTCCATTCCATTCTGTTCCATTCCGTTCCATTCCATTCCATTCCATTCCATTCCGTTCTAATCGGGTTGATTCCGTTCCATTCCATTCCATTCCGTTCCATTCCGTTCCGTTCCGTTCCGTTCCGTTCCGTTGCATTCCGTTCCGTTCTACTCGGGTTGATTCCATTCTATTCCATTCCATTCCATTCGATTCCATTCGATTCCATTCGATTCCATTCGATTCCATTCCATTCCATTCCATTGAATTCCATTCCATTCCATTCCATTCCATTCCATTCCATTCCATTGAATTCCATTGAATTCCACTCCATTTAATACCATTCCATTCCATTCCATTCGATTCCATTGAATTCCATTCCACTCCATTCCATTCCATTCGATTCCATTGAATTCCATTCCATTCCATTCCATTCCATTCCATTGAATTCCGTTCCATTCCATTCCATTCCATTCCGTTCCATTCCGTTCCATTCCGTTCCATTCCATTGAATTCCGTTCCATTCCTTTGAATTCTGTTCCATTCCGTTCCATTCCGTTCCATTCCGTTCCGTTCCGTTCCATTCCATTCCATTCCATTCCATTCCATTCCATTCCATTCTTTTCCATTCCATTCCATTCCATTCCATTCTACTCGGGTTGATTTCATTGTATTCCATTCCATTCCATTCGAATCCATTCCATTCCATTCCATTCCATTCCATTCCATTCCATTCCGTTCTACTCGGGTTCATTCCATTCCATTCCTTTCCGTTCCGTTCCGTTCCATTCCATTCTGTTTCATTCCGTTCCATTCCATTCCATTCCGTTCCATTCCGTTCTAATCGGGTTGATACCATTCTATTCCATTCCATTCCGTTCTGCTCCGTTCCGTTCCGTTCCGTTCCGTTCCCTTCCGTTCTACTGGGGTTGATACCATTCTATTCCATTCCATTCCATTCGATTCCATTCGATTCCATTCGATTCCATTCGATTCCATTCGATTCCATTCGATTCCATTCCATTCCATTCCATTCCATTCCATTCCATTCCATTGAATTCCGTTCCATTCCATTCCGTTCCGTTCCGTTCCGTTCCGTTCCATTGCATTCCGTTCCATTCTACTCGGGTTGATTCCATTCTATTCCATTCCATTCCATTCCATTCCATTCGATTCCATTCGATTCCATTCGATTCCATTCCATTCCATTCCATTGAATTCCATTCCATTCCATTCCATTCCATTCCATTCCATTCCATTCCATTCCATTCCATTGAATTCCATTGAATTCCATTCCATTTAATTCCATTCCATTCCATTCAATTCGATTCCATTGAATTCCATTCCACTCCATTCCATTCCATTCGATTCCATTGAATTCCATTCCATTCCATTCCATTCCGTTCCATTCCGTTCCATTCCGTTCCTTTCCGTTCCATTCCATTGATTTCCGTTCCATTCCTTTGAATTCCGTTCCATTCCGTTCCGTTCCGTTCCGTTCCATTCCTTTCCGTTCCGTTCCATTCCATTCCATTCCATTCCATTCCATTCCATTCCATTCCATTCTTCTCGGGTTGATTCCATTGTATTTCTTTCCATTCCATTCGAATCCATTCCATTCCATTCCATTCCATTCCATTCCGTTCTACTCGGGTTCATTCCATTCCATTCCTTTCCGTTCCGTTCCGTTCCATTCCATTCTGTTCCATTCCGTTCCATTCCATTCCATTCCGTTCTAATCGGGTTGATTCCATTCTATTCCCTTCCATTCCGTTCCGTTCCGTTCCATTCCGTTCCGTTCCCTTGCGTTCTACTGGGGTTGATTCCATTCTATTCCATTCCATTCCATTCGATTCCATTCGATTCCATTCGATTCCATTCGATTCCATTCGATTCCATTCCATTCCATTCCATTATATTCCTTTCCATTCCATTCCATTCCATTGAATTCCATTCCATTCCATACCATTCCATTGAATTCCGTTCCATTCCATTCCATTAAATTCCATTCCATTCCATTCCGTTCCATTCCATTCCATTCCATTGAATTCCATTCCATTGAATTCCATTTCATTCCATTCCATTGAATTCCATTCCATTGAATTCCATTCCATTCCATTCCATTCCATTCCATTCCATTGAATTCCATTCCGTTCCGTTCCGTTCCATTCCGTTCCGTTCCGTTCCATTCCATTCCGTTCCTTTCCATTGAATTCCGTTCCATTCCATTGAAATCCATTCCATTCCGTTCCATTCCATTGAATTCCGTTCCATTCCGTTCCATTCCGTTCCATTCCGTTCCATTCCGTTCTACTCTGGTTGACTCCATTCTATTCCATTCCATTCCATTCGATTCCATTCCATTCCATTCCATTCCATTCCATTCCATTCCATTCCGTTCTACTCGGGTTCATTCCATTCCATTCCGTTCCGTTCCGTTCCATTCCATTCCGTTCTGTTCCATTCCGTTACATTCAATTCCATTCCATTCCATTCCGTTCTACTCGGTTTGATTCCATTCTATTCCACTCCATTCCGTTCCGTTCCGTTCCGTTCCGTTCCATTCCGTTCCGTTCCACTTGGGTTGATTCCATTCTATTCCATTCCATTCCATTCGATTCCATTCGATTCCATTCGATTCCATTCGTTTCCATTCCATTCCATTCGATTCCATTCCATTCCATTCAATTCCATTGAATTCCATGCCATTCCATTCCATTCCATTCCATTCCATTCCATTGAATTCCATTGAATTCCATTCCATTCCATTCCATTCCATTCCATTCCATTCCATTGAATTCCATTCCATTCCATTCCATTCCATTCCATTCCATTCCATTTCATTCCATAGAATTCCATTCCATTCCATTGAATTCCGTTCCATTCCATTCCGTTCCGTTCCGTTCCGTTCCGTTCCGTTGCGTTCCGTTCCGTTCTACTCGGGTTGATTCCATTCTATTCCATTCCATTCCATTAGATTCCATTCGATTCAATTCGATTCCATTCGATTCCATTCGATTCCATTCCATTCCATTGAATTTCATTCCATTCCATTCCATTCCATTCCATTCCATTCCATTCCATTGAATTCCATTGAATTCCATTCCATTTAATTCCATTCCATTCCATTCCATTCGATTCCATTCCATTCCATTGAATTCCAATCCATTCCATTCCATTCCATTCCATTCCATTCCATTCCGTTCTACTCGGGTTGATTCCATTCTATTCCATTCCATTCCATTCGATTCCATTCCATTTCATTCCATTCCATTGAATTCCAATCCATTCCATTCCATTCCATTCCATTCCATTCCGTTCTACTCGGGTTGATTCCATTATATTCCATTCCATTCCATTCGATTCCATTCCATTCCAATCAATTCCATTCGATTCCATTCGATTCCATTCGATTCCATTCCATTCCATTCCATGGAATTCCATTCCATTCCATTCCATTCCATTCCATTGAATTCCATTTCCTTCCATTCCATTCCATTGAATTCCGTTCCATTCCATTCCATTCCGTTCCGTTCCGTTCCGTTCCGTTCCGTTCCGTTGCATTCCTTTCCGTTCTACTCGGGTTGATTCCATTCTATTCCATTCCATTCCATTCCATTCCATTCGATTCCATTCGATTCCATTCGATTCCAATCCATTCCATTCCATTGAAATCCATTCCATTCCATTCCATTCCATTCCATTACATTACATTCCATTGAATTCCTTTGAATTCCATTCCATTTAATTCCATTCCATTCCATTCCATTCGATTCCATTGAATTCCATTCCACTCCATTCCATTCCATTCGATTCCATTGAATTCCATTCCATTCCATTCCATTCCATTGAATTCCGTTCCATTCCATTCCATTCCATTCCGTTCCATTCCGTTCCATTCCGTTCCATTCCTTTCCATTCCATTGAATTCCGTTCCATTCCTTTGAATTCCGTTCCATTCCGTTCCGTTCCGTTCCATTCCGTTCCGTTCCGTTCCATTCCGTTCCATTCCATTCCATTCCACTCCATTCCATTCCATTCCATTCCATTCTACTCGGGTTGATTCCATTGTATTCCATTCCATTCCATTCGAATCCATTCCATTGCATTCCATTCCATTCCGTTCTACTCGGCTTCATTCCATTCCATTCTTTCCGTTCCGTTCCGTTCCATTCCATTCTGTTCCATTCCGTTCCATTCCATTCCATTCCATTCCATTCCGTTCTAATCGGGTTGATTCCATTCTATTCCATTCCATTCCGTTCCGTTCCGTTCCGTTCCGTTCCCTTGCGTTCTACTGGGGTTGATTCCATTCTACTCCATTCCATTCCATTCGATTCCATTCGATTCCATTCGATTCCATTCCATTCCATTCCATTCCATTCCATTCCATTCCATTGCATTGAATTCCATTGCATTCCATTCCGTTCCATTCCGTTCTGTTCCGTTCCGTTCCCTTCCGTTCCGTTGCGTTCCTTTCCGTTCTACTCGGGTGGATTCCATTCTATTCCATTCCATTCCATTCGATTCCATTCGATTCCATTCGATTCCACTCGATTCCATTCGATTCCTTTCCATTCCATTCCATTGAATTCCATTCCATTCCATTCCATTCCATTCCATTCCATTCCATTCCATTCCATTGAATTCCATTCCATTCCATTCCATTCCATTCCATTCCATTCCATTCCATTGAATTCCATTACACTCCTTTACATTCCATTGAATTCCGTTCCATTCCATTCCATTCCGTTCCGTTCCGTTCTGTTCCGTTCCGTTCCGTTGCATTCCGTTCCGTTCTACTCGGGTTGATTCCATTCTATTCCATTCCATTCCATTCGATTCCATTCGATTCCATTCGATTCCATTCGATTCCATTCCATTGAATTCCATTCCTTTCGATTCCATTCGATTCCATTCGATTCCATTCCATTCCATTCCATTGAATTCCATTCCATTCCATTCCATTCCATTCCATTCCATTCCATTCCATTCCATTCCATTGAATTCCATTGAATTCCATTCCATTTATTTCCATTCCATTCCATTCCTTTCGATTCCATTGAATTCCATTCCACTACATTCCATTCCATTCGATTCCATTGAATTCCATTCCATTCCATTCCATTCCACTGAATTCCGTTCCATTCCATTCCATTCCATTCCGTTCCATTCCGTTCCATTCCGTTCCATTCCGTTCCATTCCATTGAATTCCGTTCCATTCCTTTGAATTCCGTTCCATTCCGTTCCGTTCCGTTCCATTCCGTTCCGTTCCGTTCCATTCCATTCCATTCCATTCCATTCCATTCCTTTCCATTCCATTCCATTCCATTCCATTCTACTCGGGTTGATTCCATTGTATTCCATTCCATTCCATTCGAATCCATTCCATTCCGTTCTACTCGGGTTCATTCCATTCCATTCCTTTCCGTTCCGTTCCGTTCCATTCCACTCTGTTCCATTCCGTTCCATTCCATTCCATTCCATTCCATTCCGTTCTAATCGGGTTGATACCATTCTATTCCATTCCATTCCGTTCCGTTCCGTTCCGTTCCGTTCCCTTCCGTTCTACTGGGGTTGATTCCATTCTATTCCATTCCATTCCGTTCGATTCCATTCGATTCCATTTGATTCCATTCGATTCCATTCCATTCCATTCCATTCCATTCCATTCCATTCCATTCCATTCCATTGATTTCCGTTCCATTCCGTTCCGTTCCGTTCCGGTCCGTTCCGTTCCGTTGCGTTCCGTTCCGTTCTACTCGGGTTGATTCCATTCTATTCCATTCCATTCCATTCGATTCCATTCGATTCCATTCGATTCCATTCGATTCCATTCCTTTCCATTCCATTCCATTCCATTGAATTCCATTCCATTCCATTCCATTCCTTTCCATTCCATTGAATTCCATTCCGTTCCATTCCATTCCATTCCATTGAATTCCATTCCATTCAATTCCATTCCATTCCATTCCATTCCATTCCATTCCATTCCATTCCATTGAATTCCATTGAATTCCATTTCATTGAATTCCATTGAATTCCATTCCATTGAATTCCATTCCATTCCGTTCCGTTCCGTTCCGTTCCGTTCCGCTCTACTCGGGTTGATTCCATTCTATTCCATTCCATTCCATTCCATTCCATTCGATTCCATTCGATTACATTCGATTCCATTCCATTCCATTCCATTCCACTCCATTCCATTCCATTCCATTCCATTGAATTCCATTGAATTCCATTGAATTCCATTCCATTCCATTCCATTTCATTCCATTCGATTCCGTTCTACTCGGGTTGATTCCATTCTATTCCATTCCTTTTCATTCGATTCCATTCGATTCCATTCGATTCCATTCGATTCCATTCCATTCCATTCCATTCTATTCCATTGAATTCCATTCCATTCCATTCCTTTCCATTCCATTCCATTCCATTGAATTCCATTCCATTCCATTCCATTCCATTCCTTTCCATTCCATTCCGTTCCATTGAATTCCATTCCATTCCATTCCATTCCATTCCATTCCATTGAATTCCATTTCATTCCATTCCATTCCATTGAATTCCGTTACATTCCATTCCATTCCGTTCCGTTCCGTTCCGTTCCGTTCCGTTCCGTTGCATTCCGTTCCGTTCTACTCGGGTTGATTCCATACTATTCCATTCCATTCCATTCCATTCCATTCCATTCCACTCGGGTTGATCATAACATTCCGTTCCGCTTCGTTCCTTTCCGTTCCGTTCCGTTCCGTTCTACTCGGGTTGATTCCATTCTATTCCATTCCATTCCATTCCATTCCATTCCATTGAATTCCATTCCATTCCATTCCATTCCATTCCATTCCATTCCATTGAATTCCATTTCATTCCATTCCATTCCATTGAATTCCGTTCCATTCCATTCCGTTCCGTTCCGTTCCGTTCCGTTCCGTTCCGTTCCATTCCGTTCCGTTCCACATGGGTTGATTCCATTCTATTCCATTCCATTCCATTCGATTCCATTCGATTCCATTCGATTCCATTCGTTTCCATTCCATTCCATTCGATTCCATTCCATTCCATTCAATTCCATTGAACTCCATGCCATTCCATTCCATTCCATTCCATTCCATTCCATTGAATTCCATTGAATTCCTTTCCATTGAATTCCATTCCATTCCATTCCATTCCATTCCATTCCATTAGATCCCATTCGATTCCTTTCGATTCCATTCGATTCCATTCTATTCCATTCCATTCCATTCCATTGAATTCCATTCCATTCCATTCCATTCCATTCCATTGAATTCCATTCCATTCCATTCCATTCCATTCCATTCCATTCCATTTCATTCCATAGAATTCCATTCCATTCCATTCCATTCCATGGAATTCCGTTCCATTCCATTCCGTTCCGTTCCGTTCCGTTCCGTTCCGTTGCGTTCCGTTCCGTTCTACTCGGGTTGATTCCATTCTATTCCATTCCATTCCATTAGATTCCATTCGATTCCATTCGATTCCATTCGATTCCATTCGATTCCATTCCATTCCATAGAATTTCATTCCATTCCATTCCATTCCATTCCATTCCATTGAATTCCATTGAATTCCATTCCATTTAATTCCATTCCATTCCATTCCATTCGATTCCATTCCATTCCATTGAATTCCAATCCATTCCATTCCATTCCATTCCATTCGATTCCATTCCATTCCGTTCTACTCGGGTTGATTCCATTCTATTCCATTCCATTCCATTCGATTCCATTCCATTTCATTCCATTCCATTGAATTCCAATCCATTCCATTCCATTCCATTCCATTCCATTCCGTTCTACTCGGGTTGATTCCATTATATTCCATTCCATTCCATTCGATTCCATTCCATTCCAATCAATTCCATTCCATTCCATTCGATTCCATTCGATTCCATTCCATTCCATTCCATTGAATTCCATTCCATTCCATTCCATTCCATTCCATTGAATTCCATTTCATTCCATTCCATTCCATTGAATTCCGTTCCATTCCATTCCATTCCGTTCCGTTCCGTTCCGTTCCGTTCCGTTCCGTTCCGTTCCGTTGCATTCCTTTCCGTTCTACTCGGGTTGATTCCATTCTATTCCATTCCATTCCATTCCATTCCATTCGATTCCATTCGATTCCATTCCATTCCATTCCATTGAAATCCATTCCATTCCATTCCATTCCATTCCATTCCATTACATTACATTCCATTGAATTCCTTTGAATTCCATTCCATTTAATTCCATTCCATTCCATTCCATTCGATTCCATTGAATTCCATTCCACTCCATTCCATTCCATTCGATTCCATTGAATTCCATTCCATTCCATTCCATTCCATTGAATTCCGTTCCATTCCATTCCATTCCATTCCGTTCCATTCCGTTCCATTCCGTTCCATTCCTTTCCATTCCATTGAATTCCGTTCCATTCCTTTGAATTCCGTTCCATTCCGTTCCGTTCCGTTCCATTCTGTTCCGTTCCGTTCCATTCCGTTCCATTCCATTCCATTCCATTCCATTCCATTCCATTCCATTCCATTCCATTCCATTCCATTCCATTCTACTCGGGTTGATTCCATTGTATTCCATTCCATTCCATTCGAATCCATTCCATTGCATTCCATTCCATTCCGTTCTACTCGGGTTCATTCCATTCCATTCTTTCCGTTCCGTTCCGTTCCATTCCATTCTGTTCCATTCCGTTCCATTCCATTCCATTCCATTCCATTCCATTCTATTCCATTCCATTCCATTCTACTCGGGTTGATTCCATTGTATTCCATTCCATTCCATTCGAATCCATTCCATTCCATTCCATTCCATTCCGTTCTACTCGGGTTCATTCCATTCCATTCCTTTCCGTTCCGTTACGTTCCATTCCATTCTGTTCCATTCCGTTCCATTCCATTCCATTCCATTCCATTCCGCTCTAATCAGGTTGATACCATTCTATTAAATTCCATTCCGTTCCATTCCGTTCCGTTCCGTTCCGTTCCGTTCCGTTCCCTTCCGTTCTACTCGGGTTGATTCCATTCTATTCCATTCCATTCCATTCGATTCCATTCGATTCCATTCGATTCCATTCCATTCCATTCCATTGAAATCCATTCCATTGCATTCCATTCCATTCCATTCCATTCCATTGAATTCCATTGAATTCCATTCCATATAATTCCATTCCATTCCATTCCATTCGATTCCATTGAATTCCATTAGAATCCATTCCATTCCATTCCATTCCATTGAATTCCATTCCATTCCATTCCATTCCATTGAATTCCGTTCCATTCCATTCCATTCCATTCCGTTCCATTCCGTTCCATTCCGTTCCATTCCGTTCCATTAAATTGAATTCTGCTCCATTCCTTTGAATTCCGTTCCATTCCGTTCCGTTCCGTTCCATTCCGTTCCGTTCCGTTCCATTCCATTCCATTCCATTCCATTCCATTCCATTCCATTCCATTCTACTCGGGTTGATTCCATTGTATTCCATCCATTCCATTCAAATCCATTCCATTCCGTTCCATTCCCTTCCGTTCTACTCGGGTTCATTCCATTCCATTCCTTTCCGTTCCGTTCCGTTCCATTCCATTCTGTTCCATTCCGTTCCATTCCATTCCATTCCATTCCATTCCGTTCTAATCGGGTTGATTCCGTTCCATTCCATTCCATTCCGTTCCGTTCCGTTCCGTTCCGTTCCGTTCCATTGCATTCCGTTCCGTTCTACTCGGGTTGATTCCATTCTATTCCATTCCATTCCATTCGATTCCTTTCGATTCCATTCGATTCCATTCGATTCCATTCCATTCCATTCCATTGAATTCCATTCCATTCCATTCCATTCCATTCCATTCCATTCCATTGAATTCCATTGAATTCCACTCCATTTAATACCATTCCATTCCATTCCATTCGATTCCATTGAATTCCATTCCACTCCATTCCATTCCGTTCGATTCCATTGAATTCCATTCCATTCCATTCCATTCCATTGAATTCCGTTCCATTCCATTCCATTCCATTCCGTTCCATTCCGTTCCATTCCGTTCCATTCCGATCCATTCCATTGAATTCCGTTCCATTCCTTTGAATTCCGTTCCATTCCGTTCCATTCCATTCCATTGAATTCCATTGAATTCCATTCCATATAATTCCATTCCATTCCATTCCATTCAATTCCATTGAATTCCATTCCATTCCATTCCATTCCATTCCATTCCATTGAATTCCATTCCATTCCATTCCATTCCATTGAATTCCGTTCCATTCCATTCCATTCCGTTCCGTTGCATTCCGTTCCGTTCTACTCGGGTTGATTCCATTCTATTCCTTTCCATTCCATTCCATTCCATTCGATTCCATTGAATTCCATTCCATTCCATTCCATTCCATTGAATTCCGTTCCATTCCATTCCATTCCATTCCGTTCCGTTGAATTCCATGGAATTCCATTCCATTGAATTCCATTCCATTCAATTCCATTGAATTCCATTCCATTCCATTCCATTCCATTCCATTCCATTCCATTCCATTCCATTGAATTCCATTCCATTCCATTCCATTCCATTCCATTCCGTTCCATTGAATTCCATTTCATTCCATTCCATTCCATTGAATTCCGTTCCATTCCATTCCATTCCGTTCCATTCCGTTCCGTTCCGTTCCGTTGCGTTCCGTTCCGTTCTACTCGGGTTGATTCCATTCTATTCCATTCCATTCCGTTCCGTTCCGTTCCGTTCCGTTCCGTTCCGTTCCCTTCCGTTCTACTCTGGTTGATTCCATTCTATTCCATTCCATTCCATTCGATTCCATTCGATTCCATTCGATTCCATTCCATTCCATTCCATTCCATTCCATTGAAATCCATTCCATTCCATTCCATTCCATTCCATTCCATTCCATTGAATTCCATTGAATTCCATTCCATTTAATTCCATTCCATTCCATTCCATTCGATTCCATTGAATTCCATTCCACTCCATTCCATTCCATTCGATTCCATTGAATTCCATTCCATTCCATTCCATTCCATTGAATTCCGTTCCATTCCATTCCATTCCATTCCGTTCCATTCCGTTCCATTCCGTTCCATTCCATTGAATTCCGCTCCATTCCTTTGAATTCCGTTCCATTCCGTTCCGTTCCGTTCCATTCCGTTCCGTTCCGTTCCATTCCATTCCATTCCATTCCATTCCATTCCATTCCATTCCATTCCATTCCATTCCATTCTACTCGGGTTGATTCCATTGTATTCCATTCCATTCCATTCAAATCCATTCCATTCCATTCCATTCCATTCCGTTCTACTCGGGTTCATTCCATTCCATTCCTTTCCGTTCCGTTCCGTTCCATTACATTCTGTTCCATTCCGTTCCATTCCATTCCATTCCATTCCATTCCGTTCTAATCGGGTTGATTCCGTTCCATTCCATTCCATTCCGTTCCATTCCGTTCCGTTCCGTTCCGTTCCGTTCCGTTGCATTCCGTTCCGTTCTACTCGGGTTGATTCCATTCTATTCCATTCCATTCCATTCGATTCCATTCGATTCCATTCGATTCCATTCGATTCCATTCCATTCCATTCCATTGAATTCCATTCCATTCCATTCCATTCCATTCCATTCCATTGAATTCCATTCCATTCCATTCCATTCCATTCCATTCCATTCCATTGAATTCCATTGAATTCCACTCCATTTAATACCATTCCATTCCATTCCATTCGATTCCATTGAATTCCATTCCACTCCATTCCATTCCATTCGATTCCATTGAATTCCATTCCATTCCATTCCATTCCATTCCATTGAATTCCGTTCCATTCCATTCCGTTCCATTCCGTTCCATTCCGTTCCATTCCGTTCCATTCCGTTCCATTCCATTGAATTCCGTTCCATTCCTTTGAATTCTGTTCCATTCCGTTCCATTCCGTTCCATTCCGTTCCGTTCCGTTCCATTCCATTCCATTCCATTCCATTCCATTCCATTCCATTCCATTCTTTTCCATTCCATTCCATTCCATTCTACTCGGGTTGATTTCATTGTATTCCATTCCATTCCATTCGAATCCATTCCATTCCATTCCATTCCATTCCATTCCATTCCATTCCGTTCTACTCGGGTTCATTCCATTCCATTCCTTTCCGTTCCGTTCCGTTCCATTCCATTCTGTTTCATTCCGTTCCATTCCATTCCATTCCGTTCCATTCCGTTCTAATCGGGTTGATACCATTCTATTCCATTCCATTCCGTTCTGCTCCGTTCCGTTCCGTTCCGTTCCGTTCCCTTCCGTTCTACTGGGGTTGATACCATTCTATTCCATTCCATTCCATTCGATTCCATTCGATTCCATTCGATTCCATTCGATTCCATTCGATTCCATTCGATTCCATTCCATTCCATTCCATTCCATTCCATTCCATTCCATTGAATTCCGTTCCATTCCATTCCGTTCCGTTCCGTTCCGTTCCGTTCCATTGCATTCCGTTCCATTCTACTCGGGTTGATTCCATTCTATTCCATTCCATTCCATTCCATTCCATTCGATTCCATTCGATTCCATTCGATTCCATTCCATTCCATTCCATTGAATTCCATTCCATTCCATTCCATTCCATTCCATTCCATTGAATTCCATTGAATTCCATTCCATTTAATTCCATTCCATTCCATTCAATTCGATTCCATTGAATTCCATTCCACTCCATTCCATTCCATTCGATTCCATTGAATTCCATTCCATTCCATTCCACTCCGTTCCATTCCGTTCCATTCCGTTCCTTTCCGTTCCATTCCATTGATTTCCGTTCCATTCCTTTGAATTCCGTTCCATTCCGTTCCGTTCCGTTCCATTCCGTTCCGTTCCGTTCCATTCCATTCCATTCCATTCCATTCCATTCCATTCCATTCCATTCTTCTCGGGTTGATTCCATTGTATTCCATTCCATTCCATTCAAATCCATTCCATTCCATTCCATTCCATTCCGTTCTACTCGGGTTCATTCCATTCCATTCCTTTCCGTTCCGTTCCGTTCCATTCCATTCTGTTCCATTCCGTTCCATTCCATTCCATTCCATTCCATTCCGTTCTAATCGGGTTGATTCCGTTCCATTCCATTCCATTCCGTTCCATTCCGTTCCGTTCCGTTCCGTTCCGTTCCGTTGCATTCCGTTCCGTTCTACTCGGGTTGATTCCATTCTATTCCATTCCATTCCATTCGATTCCATTCGATTCCATTCGATTCCATTCGATTCCATTCCATTCCATTCCATTGAATTCCATTCCATTCCATTCCATTCCATTCCATTCCATTCCATTGAATTCCATTGAATTCCACTCCATTTAATACCATTCCATTCCATTCCATTCGATTCCATTGAATTCCATTCCACTCCATTCCATTCCATTCGATTCCATTGAATTCCATTCCATTCCATTCCATTCCATTCCATTGAATTCCGTTCCATTCCATTCCATTCCATTCCGTTCCATTCCGTTCCATTCCGTTCCATTCCATTGAATTCCGTTCCATTCCTTTGAATTCTGTTCCATTCCGTTCCATTCCGTTCCATTCCGTTCCGTTCCGTTCCATTCCATTCCATTCCATTCCATTCCATTCCATTCCATTCTTTTCCATTCCATTCCATTCCATTCCATTCTACTCGGGTTGATTTCATTGTATTCCATTCCATTCCATTCGAATCCATTCCATTCCATTCCATTCCATTCCATTCCATTCCATTCCATTCCGTTCTACTCGGGTTCATTCCATTCCATTCCTTTCCGTTCCGTTCCGTTCCATTCCATTCTGTTTCATTCCGTTCCATTCCATTCCATTCCGTTCCATTCCGTTCTAATCGGGTTGATACCATTCTATTCCATTCCATTCCGTTCTGCTCCGTTCCGTTCCGTTCCGTTCCGTTCCCTTCCGTTCTACTGGGGTTGATACCATTCTATTCCATTCCATTCCATTCGATTCCATTCGATTCCATTCGATTCCATTCGATTCCATTCGATTCCATTCGATTCCATTCCATTCCATTCCATTCCATTCCATTCCATTCCATTGAATTCCGTTCCATTCCATTCCGTTCCGTTCCGTTCCGTTCCGTTCCATTGCATTCCGTTCCATTCTACTCGGGTTGATTCCATTCTATTCCATTCCATTCCATTCCATTCCATTCGATTCCATTCGATTCCATTCGATTCCATTCCATTCCATTCCATTGAATTCCATTCCATTCCATTCCATTCCATTCCATTCCATTCCATTCCATTCCATTCCATTGAATTCCATTGAATTCCATTCCATTTAATTCCATTCCATTCCATTCAATTCGATTCCATTGAATTCCATTCCACTCCATTCCATTCCATTCGATTCCATTGAATTCCATTCCATTCCATTCCATTCCGTTCCATTCCGTTCCATTCCGTTCCTTTCCGTTCCATTCCATTGATTTCCGTTCCATTCCTTTGAATTCCGTTCCATTCCGTTCCGTTCCGTTCCGTTCCATTCCTTTCCGTTCCGTTCCATTCCATTCCATTCCATTCCATTCCATTCCATTCCATTCCATTCCATTCTTCTCGGGTTGATTCCATTGTATTTCTTTCCATTCCATTCGAATCCATTCCATTCCATTCCATTCCATTCCATTCCGTTCTACTCGGGTTCATTCCATTCCATTCCTTTCCGTTCCGTTCCGTTCCATTCCATTCTGTTCCATTCCGTTCCATTCCATTCCATTCCGTTCTAATCGGGTTGATTCCATTCTATTCCCTTCCATTCCGTTCCGTTCCGTTCCATTCCGTTCCGTTCCCTTGCGTTCTACTGGGGTTGATTCCATTCTATTCCATTCCATTCCATTCGATTCCATTCGATTCCATTCGATTCCATTCGATTCCATTCGATTCCATTCCATTCCATTCCATTATATTCCTTTCCATTCCATTCCATTCCATTGAATTCCATTCCATTCCATACCATTCCATTGAATTCCGTTCCATTCCATTCCATTAAATTCCATTCCATTCCATTCCGTTCCATTCCATTCCATTCCATTGAATTCCATTCCATTGAATTCCATTTCATTCCATTCCATTGAATTCCATTCCATTGAATTCCATTCCATTCCATTCCATTCCATTCCATTCCATTGAATTCCATTCCGTTCCGTTCCGTTCCATTCCGTTCCGTTCCGTTCCATTCCATTCCGTTCCTTTCCATTGAATTCCGTTCCATTCCATTGAAATCCATTCCATTCCGTTCCATTCCATTGAATTCCGTTCCATTCCGTTCCATTCCGTTCCATTCCGTTCCATTCCGTTCTACTCTGGTTGACTCCATTCTATTCCATTCCATTCCATTCGATTCCATTCCATTCCATTCCATTCCATTCCATTCCATTCCATTCCGTTCTACTCGGGTTCATTCCATTCCATTCCGTTCCGTTCCGTTCCATTCCATTCCGTTCTGTTCCATTCCGTTACATTCAATTCCATTCCATTCCATTCCGTTCTACTCGGTTTGATTCCATTCTATTCCACTCCATTCCGTTCCGTTCCGTTCCGTTCCGTTCCATTCCGTTCCGTTCCACTTGGGTTGATTCCATTCTATTCCATTCCATTCCATTCGATTCCATTCGATTCCATTCGATTCCATTCGTTTCCATTCCATTCCATTCGATTCCATTCCATTCCATTCAATTCCATTGAATTCCATGCCATTCCATTCCATTCCATTCCATTCCATTCCATTGAATTCCATTGAATTCCATTCCATTCCATTCCATTCCATTCCATTCCATTCCATTGAATTCCATTCCATTCCATTCCATTCCATTCCATTCCATTCCATTTCATTCCATAGAATTCCATTCCATTCCATTGAATTCCGTTCCATTCCATTCCGTTCCGTTCCGTTCCGTTCCGTTCCGTTGCGTTGCGTTCCGTTCCGTTCTACTCGGGTTGATTCCATTCTATTCCATTCCATTCCATTAGATTCCATTCGATTCAATTCGATTCCATTCGATTCCATTCGATTCCATTCCATTCCATTGAATTTCATTCCATTCCATTCCATTCCATTCCATTCCATTCCATTCCATTGAATTCCATTGAATTCCATTCCATTTAATTCCATTCCATTCCATTCCATTCGATTCCATTCCATTCCATTGAATTCCAATCCATTCCATTCCATTCCATTCCATTCCATTCCATTCCGTTCTACTCGGGTTGATTCCATTCTATTCCATTCCATTCCATTCGATTCCATTCCATTTCATTCCATTCCATTGAATTCCAATCCATTCCATTCCATTCCATTCCATTCCATTCCGTTCTACTCGGGTTGATTCCATTATATTCCATTCCATTCCATTCGATTCCATTCCATTCCAATCAATTCCATTCGATTCCATTCGATTCCATTCGATTCCATTCCATTCCATTCCATGGAATTCCATTCCATTCCATTCCATTCCATTCCATTGAATTCCATTTCCTTCCATTCCATTCCATTGAATTCCGTTCCATTCCATTCCATTCCGTTCCGTTCCGTTCCGTTCCGTTCCGTTCCGTTGCATTCCTTTCCGTTCTACTCGGGTTGATTCCATTCTATTCCATTCCATTCCATTCCATTCCATTCGATTCCATTCGATTCCATTCGATTCCAATCCATTCCATTCCATTGAAATCCATTCCATTCCATTCCATTCCATTCCATTACATTACATTACATTGAATTCCTTTGAATTCCATTCCATTTAATTCCATTCCATTCCATTCCATTCGATTCCATTGAATTCCATTCCACTCCATTCCTTTCCATTCGATTCCATTGAATTCCATTCCATTCCATTCCATTCCATTGAATTCCGTTCCATTCCATTCCATTCCATTCCGTTCCATTCCGTTCCATTCCGTTCCATTCCTTTCCATTCCATTGAATTCCGTTCCATTCCTTTGAATTCCGTTCCATTCCGTTCCGTTCCGTTCCATTCCGTTCCGTTCCGTTCCATTCCGTTCCATTCCATTCCATTCCACTCCATTCCATTCCATTCCATTCCATTCTACTCGGGTTGATTCCATTGTATTCCATTCCATTCCATTCGAATCCATTCCATTGCATTCCATTCCATTCCGTTCTACTCGGCTTCATTCCATTCCATTCTTTCCGTTCCATTCCGTTCCATTCCATTCCATTCCATTCCATTCCGTTCTAATCGGGTTGATTCCATTCTATTCCATTCCATTCCGTTCCGTTCCGTTCCGTTCCGTTCCCTTGCGTTCTACTGGGGTTGATTCCATTCTACTCCATTCCATTCCATTCGATTCCATTCGATTCCATTCGATTCCATTCCATTCCATTCCATTCCATTCCATTCCATTCCATTGCATTGAATTCCATTGCATTCCATTCCGTTCCATTCCGTTCCGTTCCGTTCCGTTCCCTTCCGTTCCGTTGCGTTCCTTTCCGTTCTACTCGGGTGGATTCCATTCTATTCCATTCCATTCCATTCGATTCCATTCGATTCCATTCGATTCCACTCGATTCCATTCGATTCCTTTCCATTCCATTCCATTGAATTCCATTCCATTCCATTCCATTCCATTCCATTCCATTCCATTCCATTGAATTCCATTCCATTCCATTCCATTCCATTCCATTCCATTCCATTCCATTGAATTCCATTACACTCCTTTACATTCCATTGAATTCCGTTCCATTCCATTCCATTCCGTTCCGTTCCGTTCTGTTCCGTTCCGTTCCGTTGCATTCCGTTCCGTTCTACTCGGGTTGATTCCATTCTATTCCATTCCATTCCATTCGATTCCATTCGATTCCATTCGATTCCATTCGATTCCATTCCATTGAATTCCATTCCTTTCGATTCCATTCGATTCCATTCGATTCCATTCCATTCCATTCCATTGAATTCCATTCCATTCCATTCCATTCCATTCCATTCCATTCCATTCCATTCCATTCCATTGAATTCCATTGAATTCCATTCCATTTATTTCCATTCCATTCCATTCCTTTCGATTCCATTGAATTCCATTCCACTACATTCCATTCCATTCGATTCCATTGAATTCCATTCCATTCCATTCCATTCCACTGAATTCCGTTCCATTCCATTCCATTCCATTCCGTTCCATTCCGTTCCATTCCGTTCCATTCCGTTCCATTCCATTGAATTCCGTTCCATTCCTTTGAATTCCGTTCCATTCCGTTCCGTTCCGTTCCATTCCGTTCCGTTCCGTTCCATTCCATTCCATTCCATTCCATTCCATTCCTTTCCATTCCATTCCATTCCATTCCATTCTACTCGGGTTGATTCCATTGTATTCCATTCCATTCCATTCGAATCCATTCCATTCCGTTCTACTCGGGTTCATTCCATTCCATTCCTTTCCGTTCCGTTCCGTTCCATTCCACTCTGTTCCATTCCGTTCCATTCCATTCCATTCCATTCCATTCCGTTCTAATCGGGTTGATACCATTCTATTCCATTCCATTCCGTTCCGTTCCGTTCCGTTCCGTTCCCTTCCGTTCTACTGGGGTTGATTCCATTCTATTCCATTCCATTCCGTTCGATTCCATTCGATTCCATTTGATTCCATTCGATTCCATTCCATTCCATTCCATTCCATTCCATTCCATTCCATTCCATTCCATTGATTTCCGTTCCATTCCGTTCCGTTCCGTTCCGGTCCGTTCCGTTCCGTTGCGTTCCGTTCCGTTCTACTCGGGTTGATTCCATTCTATTCCATTCCATTCCATTCGATTCCATTCGATTCCATTCGATTCCATTCGATTCCATTCCTTTCCATTCCATTCCATTCCATTGAATTCCATTCCATTCCATTCCATTCCTTTCCATTCCATTGAATTCCATTCCGTTCCATTCCATTCCATTCCATTGAATTCCATTCCATTCAATTCCATTCCATTCCATTCCATTCCATTCCATTCCATTCCATTCCATTGAATTCCATTGAATTCCATTTCATTGAATTCCATTGAATTCCATTCCATTGAATTCCATTCCATTCCGTTCCGTTCCGTTCCGTTCCGTTCCGCTCTACTCGGGTTGATTCCATTCTATTCCATTCCATTCCATTCCATTCCATTCGATTCCATTCGATTACATTCGATTCCATTCCATTCCATTCCATTCCACTCCATTCCATTCCACTCCACTCCACTCCACTCCACTCCACTCCAATCCACTCCACTCCACTCCATTCCATTCCATTCCATTCCATTGAATTCCATTGAATTCCATTGAATTCCATTCCATTCCATTCCATTTCATTCCATTCGATTCCGTTCTACTCGGGTTGATTCCATTCTATTCCATTCCTTTTCATTCGATTCCATTCGATTCCATTCGATTCCATTCGATTCCATTCCATTCCATTCCATTCTATTCCATTGAATTCCATTCCATTCCATTCCTTTCCATTCCATTCCATTCCATTGAATTCCATTCCATTCCATTCCATTCCATTCCTTTCCATTCCATTCCGTTCCATTGAATTCCATTCCATTCCATTCCATTCCATTCCATTCCATTGAATTCCATTTCATTCCATTCCATTCCATTGAATTCCGTTACATTCCATTCCATTCCGTTCCGTTCCGTTCCGTTCCGTTCCGTTCCGTTGCATTCCGTTCCGTTCTACTCGGGTTGATTCCATACTATTCCATTCCATTCCATTCCATTCCATTCCACTCGGGTTGATCATAACATTCCGTTCCGCTTCGTTCCTTTCCGTTCCGTTCCGTTCCGTTCTACTCGGGTTGATTCCATTCTATTCCATTCCATTCCATTCCATTCCATTCCATTGAATTCCATTCCATTCCATTCCATTCCATTCCATTCCATTCCATTGAATTCCATTTCATTCCATTCCATTCCATTGAATTCCGTTCCATTCCATTCCGTTCCGTTCCGTTCCGTTCCGTTCCGTTCCGTTCCATTCCGTTCCGTTCCACATGGGTTGATTCCATTCTATTCCATTCCATTCCATTCGATTCCATTCGATTCCATTCGATTCCATTCGTTTCCATTCCATTCCATTCGATTCCATTCCATTCCATTCAATTCCATTGAACTCCATGCCATTCCATTCCATTCCATTCCATTCCATTCCATTGAATTCCATTGAATTCCTTTCCATTGAATTCCATTCCATTCCATTCCATTCCATTCCATTCCATTAGATCCCATTCGATTCCTTTCGATTCCATTCGATTCCATTCTATTCCATTCCATTCCATTCCATTGAATTCCATTCCATTCCATTCCATTCCATTCCATTGAATTCCATTCCATTCCATTCCATTCCATTCCATTCCATTCCATTTCATTCCATAGAATTCCATTCCATTCCATTCCATTCCATGGAATTCCGTTCCATTCCATTCCGTTCCGTTCCGTTCCGTTCCGTTCCGTTGCGTTCCGTTCCGTTCTACTCGGGTTGATTCCATTCTATTCCATTCCATTCCATTAGATTCCATTCGATTCCATTCGATTCCATTCGATTCCATTCGATTCCATTCCATTCCATAGAATTTCATTCCATTCCATTCCATTCCATTCCATTCCATTGAATTCCATTGAATTCCATTCCATTTAATTCCATTCCATTCCATTCCATTCGATTCCATTCCATTCCATTGAATTCCAATCCATTCCATTCCATTCCATTCCATTCGATTCCATTCCATTCCGTTCTACTCGGGTTGATTCCATTCTATTCCATTCCATTCCATTCGATTCCATTCCATTTCATTCCATTCCATTGAATTCCAATCCATTCCATTCCATTCCATTCCATTCCATTCCGTTCTACTCGGGTTGATTCCATTATATTCCATTCCATTCCATTCGATTCCATTCCATTCCAATCAATTCCATTCGATTCCATTCGATTCCATTCGATTCCATTCCATTCCATTCCATTGAATTCCATTCCATTCCATTCCATTCCATTCCATTGAATTCCATTTCATTCCATTCCATTCCATTGAATTCCGTTCCATTCCATTCCATTCCGTTCCGTTCCGTTCCGTTCCGTTCCGTTCCGTTCCGTTCCGTTGCATTCCTTTCCGTTCTACTCGGGTTGATTCCATTCTATTCCATTCCATTCCATTCCATTCCATTCGATTCCATTCGATTCCATTCCATTCCATTCCATTGAAATCCATTCCATTCCATTCCATTCCATTCCATTCCATTACATTACATTCCATTGAATTCCTTTGAATTCCATTCCATTTAATTCCATTCCATTCCATTCCATTCGATTCCATTGAATTCCATTCCACTCCATTCCATTCCATTCGATTCCATTGAATTCCATTCCATTCCATTCCATTCCATTGAATTCCGTTCCATTCCATTCCATTCCATTCCGTTCCATTCCGTTCCATTCCGTTCCATTCCTTTCCATTCCATTGAATTCCGTTCCATTCCTTTGAATTCCGTTCCATTCCGTTCCGTTCCGTTCCATTCTGTTCCGTTCCGTTCCATTCCGTTCCATTCCATTCCATTCCATTCCATTCCATTCCATTCCATTCCATTCCATTCCATTCCATTCCATTCTACTCGGGTTGATTCCATTGTATTCCATTCCATTCCATTCGAATCCATTCCATTGCATTCCATTCCATTCCGTTCTACTCGGGTTCATTCCATTCCATTCTTTCCGTTCCGTTCCGTTCCATTCCATTCTGTTCCATTCCGTTCCATTCCATTCCATTCCATTCCATTCCATTCTATTCCATTCCATTCCATTCTACTCGGGTTGATTCCATTGTATTCCATTCCATTCCATTCGAATCCATTCCATTCCATTCCATTCCATTCCGTTCTACTCGGGTTCATTCCATTCCATTCCTTTCCGTTCCGTTACGTTCCATTCCATTCTGTTCCATTCCGTTCCATTCCATTCCATTCCATTCCATTCCGCTCTAATCAGGTTGATACCATTCTATTAAATTCCATTCCGTTCCATTCCGTTCCGTTCCGTTCCGTTCCGTTCCGTTCCCTTCCGTTCTACTCGGGTTGATTCCATTCTATTCCATTCCATTCCATTCGATTCCATTCGATTCCATTCGATTCCATTCCATTCCATTCCATTGAAATCCATTCCATTGCATTCCATTCCATTCCATTCCATTCCATTGAATTCCATTGAATTCCATTCCATATAATTCCATTCCATTCCATTCCATTCGATTCCATTGAATTCCATTAGAATCCATTCCATTCCATTCCATTCCATTGAATTCCATTCCATTCCATTCCATTCCATTGAATTCCGTTCCATTCCATTCCATTCCATTCCGTTCCATTCCGTTCCATTCCGTTCCATTCCGTTCCATTAAATTGAATTCCGCTCCATTCCTTTGAATTCCGTTCCATTCCGTTCCGTTCCGTTCCATTCCGTTCCGTTCCGTTCCATTCCATTCCATTCCATTCCATTCCATTCCATTCCATTCTACTCGGGTTGATTCCATTGTATTCCATTCCATTCCATTCAAATCCATTCCATTCCGTTCCATTCCCTTCCGTTCTACTCGGGTTCATTCCATTCCATTCCTTTCCGTTCCGTTCCGTTCCATTCCATTCTGTTCCATTCCGTTCCATTCCATTCCATTCCATTCCATTCCGTTCTAATCGGGTTGATTCCGTTCCATTCCATTCCATTCCGTTCCGTTCCGTTCCGTTCCGTTCCGTTCCATTGCATTCCGTTCCGTTCTACTCGGGTTGATTCCATTCTATTCCATTCCATTCCATTCGATTCCTTTCGATTCCATTCGATTCCATTCGATTCCATTCCATTCCATTCCATTGAATTCCATTCCATTCCATTCCATTCCATTCCATTCCATTCCATTGAATTCCATTGAATTCCACTCCATTTAATACCATTCCATTCCATTCCATTCGATTCCATTGAATTCCATTCCACTCCATTCCATTCCGTTCGATTCCATTGAATTCCATTCCATTCCATTCCATTCCATTGAATTCCGTTCCATTCCATTCCATTCCATTCCGTTCCATTCCGTTCCATTCCGTTCCATTCCGATCCATTCCATTGAATTCCGTTCCATTCCTTTGAATTCCGTTCCATTCCGTTCCATTCCGTTCCATTCCGTTCCGTTCCGTTCCGTTCCATTCCATTCCATTCCATTCCATTCCATTCCATTCTATTCCATTCCATTCCATTCCATTCTACTCGGGTTGATTTCATTGTATTCCATTCCATTCCATTCGAATCCATTGCATTCCATTCCATTCCATTCCATTCCATTCCTTTCCGTTCTACTCGGGTTCATTCCATTCCATTCCTTTCCGTTCCGTTCCGTTCCATTCCGTTCTGTTTCATTCCGTTCCATTCCATTCCATTCCATTCCGTTCTAATCGGGTTGCTACCATTCTATTCCATTCCATTCCGTTCCGCTCCGTTCCGTTCCATTCTGTTCCGTTCCGTTCCCTTCCGTTCTACTGGGGTTGATTCCATTCTATTCCATTCCATTCCATTCGATTCCATTCGATTCCATTCGATTCCATTCGATTCCATTCGATTCCATTCCATTCCATTCCATTCCATTCCATTCCATTCCATTGAATTCCATTGAATTCCACTCCATTTAATACCATTCCATTCCATTCCATTCGATTCCATTGAATTCCATTCCACTCCATTCCATTCCATTCGATTCCATTGAATTCCATTCCATTCCATTCCATTCCATTGAATTCCGTTCCATTCCATTCCATTCCATTCCGTTCCATTCCGTTCCATTCCGTTCCATTCCGTTCCATTCCATTGAATTCCGTTCCATTCCTTTGAAATCCGTTCCATTCCGTTCCATTCCGTTCCATTCCGTTCCATTCCATTCCATTCCATTCCATTCCATTCCATTCCATTCCATTCCATTCCATTCTACTCGGGTTGATTCCATTGTATTCCATTCCATTCCATTCGAATCCATTCCATTCCATTCCATTCCATTCCGTTCTACTCGGGTTCATTCCATTCCATTCCTTTCCGTTCCGTTACGTTCCATTCCATTCTGTTCCATTCCGTTCCATTCCATTCCATTCCATTCCATTCCGTTCTAATCGGGTTGATACCATTCTATTCCATTCCATTCTGTTCCGTTCCGTTCCGTTCCGTTCCGTTCCGTTCCCTTCCGTTCTTCTCGGGTTTATTCCATTCTATTCCATTCCATTCCATTCGATTCCATTCGATTCCATTCGATTCCATTCCATTCCATTCCATTGAAATCCATTCCATTGCATTCCACTCCATTCCATTCCATTCCATTCCATTGAATTCCATTGAATTCCATTCCATTTTATTCCATTCCATTCCATTCCATTCGATTCCATTGAATTCCATTCCACTCCATTCCATTCCATTCGATTCCATTGAATTCCATTCCATTCCATTCCATTCCATTGAATTCCGTTCCATTCCATTCCATTGCATTCCGTTCCATTCCGTTCCATTCCGTTCCATTCCATTGAATTCCGCTCCATTCCTTTGAATTCCGTTCCATTCCGTTCCGTTCCGTTCCATTCCGTTCCTTTCCGTTCCATTCCATTCCATTCCATTCCATTCCATTCCATTCCATTCCATTCCATTCCATTCCATTCCATTCCATTCCATTCTACTCGGGTTGATTCCATTGTATTCCATTCCATTCCATTCAAATCCATTCCATTCCGTTCCATTCCCTTCCGTTCTACTCGGGTTCATTCCATTCCATTCCTTTCCGTTCCGTTCCGTTCCATTCCATTCTGTTCCATTCCGTTCCATTCCATTCCATTCCATTCCATTCCGTTCTAATCGGGTTGATTCCGTTCCATTCCATTCCATTCCGTTCCGTTCCGTTCCGTTCCGTTCCGTTGCATTCCGTTCCGTTCTACTCGGGTTGATTCCATTCTATTCCATTCCATTCCATTCGATTCCATTCGATTCCATTCGATTCCATTCGATTCCATTCCATTCCATTCCATTGAATTCCATTCCATTCCATTCCATTCCATTCCATTCCATTCCATTCCATTGAATTCCATTGAATTCCACTCCATTTAATACCATTCCATTCCATTCCATTCGATTCCATTGAATTCCATTCCACTCCATTCCATTCCATTCGATTCCATTGAATTCCATTCCATTCCATTCCATTCCATTGAATTCCGTTCCATTCCATTCCATTCCATTCCGTTCCATTCCGTTCCATTCCGTTCCATTCCGATCCATTCCATTGAATTCCGTTCCATTCCTTTGAATTCCGTTCCATTCCGTTCCATTCCATTCCATTCCGTTCCATTCCGTTCCGTTCCATTCCATTCCATTCCATTCCATTCCATTCCATTCTATTCCATTCCATTCCATTCCATTCTACTCGGGTTGATTTCATTGTATTCCATTCCATTCCATTCGAATCCATTGCATTCCATTCCATTCCATTCCATTCCATTCCATTCCGTTCTACTCGGGTTCATTCCATTCCATTCCTTTCCGTTCCGTTCCGTTCCATTCCGTTCTGTTTCATTCCGTTCCATTCCATTCCATTCCATTCCATTCCGTTCTAATCGGGTTGATACCATTCTATTCCATTCCATTCCGTTCCGCTCCGTTCCGTTCCGTTCCGTTCCGTTCCGTTCCCTTCCGTTCTACTGGGGTTGATTCCATTCTATTCCATTCCATTCCATTCGATTCCATTCGATTCCATTCGATTCCATTCGATTCCATTCGATTCCATTCCATTCCATTCCATTCCATTCCATTTAATTCCGTTCCATTCCATTCCGTTCCATTCCATTCCATGGAATTCCATTCCATTCCATTGAATTCCATTCCATTCCATTCCATTCCATTGAATTCCGTTCCATTCCATTCCGTTCCGTTCCGTTCTGTTCCGTTCCGTTCCGTTGCATTCCGTTCCGTTCTACTCGGTTTGATTCCATTCTATTCCATTCCATTCCATTCCATTCCATTCGATTCCATTCGATTCCATTCGATTCCATTCCATTCCATTCCATTGAATTCCATTCCATTCCATTCCATTCCATTCCATTCCATTGAATTCCATTCTATTCCATTCCATTCCATTCCATTCCATTCCATTCCATTCCATTCCATTCCACTCCACTCCACTCCACTCCACTCCAATCCCCTCCACTCCACTCCATTCCATTCCATTCCATTGAATTCCATTGAATTCCATTCCGTTCCATTCCATTCCATTCCATTCCATTCCATTCCATTCCATTCCGTTCCATTCCATTCCATTCCATTGAATTCCATTCCATTCCATTCCATTCCATTCCATTACATTCCATTCCATTGAATTCCATTGAATTCCATTCCATTGAATTCCATTGAATTCCATTCCTTTGAATTCCATTCCATTCCGTTCCGTTCCGTTACGTTCCGCTCTACTCGGGTTGATTTCATTCTATTCCATTCCATTCCATTCGATTCCATTCGATTCCATTCGATTACATTCGATTCCATTCCATTCCATTCCATTCCACTCCATTCCATTCCACTCCACTCCACTCCACTCCACTCCACTCCAATCCACTCCACTCCACTCCATTCCATTCCATTCCATTCCATTGAATTCCTTTGAATTCCATTCCATTCCATTCCATTCCATTCCATTTCATTCCATTCGATTCCGTTCTACTCGGGTTGATTCCATTCTATTCCATTCCTTTTCATTCGATTCCATTCGATTCCATTCGATTCCATTCGATTCCATTCCATTCCATTCCATTCTATTCCATTGAATTCCATTCCATTCCATTCCTTTCCATTCCATTCCATTCCATTGAATTCCATTCCATTCCATTCCATTCCATTCCTTTCCATTCCATTCCATTCCATTGAATTCCATTCCATTCCATTCCATTCCATTCCATTCCATTGAATTCCATTTCATTCCATTCCATTCCATTGAATTCCGTTACATTCCATTCCATTCCGTTCCGTTCCGTTCCGTTCCGTTCCGTTCCGTTGCATTCCGTTCCGTTCTACTCGGGTTGATTCCATTCTATTCCATTGCATTCCATTCCATTCCATTCCATTCCACTCGGGTTGATCATAACATTCCGTTCCGTTTCGTTCTGTTCCGTTCCGTTCCGTTCCGTTCTACTCGGGTTGATTCCATTCTATTCCATTCCATTCCATTCCATTGAATTCCATTGAATTCCATTCCATTGAATTCCATTCCATTCAATTCCATTGAATTCCATTCCATTCCATTCCATTCCATTCCATTCCATTGAATTCCATTCCATTCCATTCCATTCCATTCCATTCCATTCCATTGAATTCCATTTCATTCCATTCCATTCCATTGAATTCCGTTCCATTCCATTCCATTCCGTTCCGTTCCATTCCGTTCCGTTCCTTTCCGTTGCATTCCGTTCCGTTCTACTCGGGTTGATTCCATTCTATTCCTTTCCATTCCATTCCATTCCATTCGATTCCATTGAATTCCATTCCATTCCATTCCATTCCATTGAATTCCGTTCCATTCCATTCCATTCCATTCCGTTCCGTTGTATTCCATGGAATTCCATTCCATTGAATTCCATTCCATTCAATTCCATTGAATTCCATTCCATTCCATTCCATTCCATTCCATTCCATTCCATTCCATTGAATTCCATTCCATTCCATTCCATTCCATTCCATTCCGTTCCATTGAATTCCATTTCATTCCATTCCATTCCATTGAATTCCGTTCCATTCCATTCCATTCCGTTCCGTTCCGTTCCGTTCCGTTCCGTTGCGTTCCGTTCCGTTCTACTCGGGTTGATTACATTCTATTCCATTCCATTCCGTTCCGTTCCGTTCCGTTCCGTTCCGTTCCGTTCCCTTCCGTTCTACTCTGGTTGATTCCATTCTATTCCATTCCATTCCATTCGATTCCATTCGATTCCATTCGATTCCATTCCATTCCATTCCATTCCATTCCATTGAAATCCATTCCATTCCATTCCATTCCATTCCATTCCATTGAATTCCATTGAATTCCATTCCATTTAATTCCATTCCATTCCATTCCATTCGATTCCATTGAATTCCATTCCACTCCATTCCATTCCATTCGATTTGATTGAATTCCATTCCATTCCATTCCATTCCATTGAATTCCGTTCCATTCCATTCCATTCCATTCCGTTCCATTCCGTTCCATTCCGTTCCATTCCATTGAATTCCGCTCCATTCCTTTGAATTCCGTTCCATTCCGTTCCGTTCCGTTCCATTCCGTTCCGTTCCATTCCATTCCATTCCATTCCATTCCATTCCATTCCATTCCATTCCATTCCATTCTACTCGGGTTGATTCCATTGTATTCCATTCCATTCCATTCAAATCCATTCCATTCCATTCCATTCCATTCCGTTCTACTCGGGTTCATTCCATTCCATTCCTTTCCGTTCCGTTCCGTTCCATTACATTCTGTTCCATTCCGTTCCATTCCATTCCATTCCATTCCATTCCGTTCTAATCGGGTTGATTCCATTCCATTCCATTCCATTCCGTTCCATTCCGTTCCGTTCCGTTCCGTTCCGTTCCGTTGCATTCCGTTCCGTTCTACTCGGGTTGATTCCATTCTATTCCATTCCATTCCATTCGATTCCATTCGATTCCATTCGATTCCATTCGATTCCATTCCATTCCATTCCATTGAATTCCATTCCATTCCATTCCATTCCATTCCATTCCATTCCATTGAATTCCATTGAATTCCACTCCATTTAATACCATTCCATTCCATTCCATTCGATTCCATTGAATTCCATTCCACTCCATTCCATTCCATTCGATTCCATTGAATTCCATTCCATTCCATTCCATTCCATTCCATTGAATTCCGTTCCATTCCATTCCATTCCATTCCGTTCCATTCCGTTCCATTCCGTTCCATTCCGTTCCATTCCATTGAATTCCGTTCCATTCCTTTGAATTCTGTTCCATTCCGTTCCATTCCGTTCCATTCCGTTCCGTTCCGTTCCATTCCATTCCATTCCATTCCATTCCATTCTTTTCCATTCCTTTCCATTCCATTCTACTCGGGTTGATTTCATTGTATTCCATTCCATTCCATTCGAATCCATTCCATTCCATTCCATTCCATTCCATTCCATTCCATTCCGTTCTACTCGGGTTCATTCCATTCCATTCCTTTCCGTTCCGTTCCGTTCCATTCCATTCTGTTTCATTCCGTTCCATTCCATTCCATTCCGTTCCATTCCGTTCTAATCGGGTTGATACCATTCTATTCCATTCCATTCCGTTCTGCTCCGTTCCGTTCCGTTCCGTTCCGTTCCCTTCCGTTCTACTGGGGTTGATACCATTCTATTCCATTCCATTCCATTCGATTCCATTCGATTCCATTCGATTCCATTCGATTCCATTCGATTCCATTCGATTCCATTCCATTCCATTCCATTCCATTCCATTCCATTCCATTGAATTCCGTTCCATTCCATTCCGTTCCGTTCCGTTCCGTTCCGTTCCATTGCATTCCGTTCCATTCTACTCGGGTTGATTCCATTCTATTCCATTCCATTCCATTCCATTCCATTCCATTCCATTCGATTCCATTCGATTCCATTCCATTCCATTCCATTGAATTCCATTCCATTCCATTCCATTCCATTCCATTCCATTCCATTCCATTGCTTTGAATTCCATTGAATTCCATTCCATTTAATTCCATTCCATTCCATTCAATTCGATTCCATTGAATTCCATTCCACTCCATTCCATTCCATTCGATTCCATTGAATTCCATTCCATTCCATTCCACTCCGTTCCATTCCGTTCCATTCCGTTCCTTTCCGTTCCATTCCATTGATTTCCGTTCCATTCCTTTGAATTCCGTTCCATTCCGTTCCGTTCCGTTCCATTCCGTTCCGTTCCGTTCCATTCCATTCCATTCCATTCCATTGAATTCCATTGAATTCCATTCCATTCCATTCCATTCCATTCCATTTCATTCCATTCGATTCCGTTCTACTCGGGTTGATTCCATTCTATTCCATTCCTTTTCATTCGATTCCATTCGATTCCATTCGATTCCATTCGATTCCATTCCATTCCATTCCATTCTATTCCATTGAATTCCATTCCATTCCATTCCTTTCCATTCCATTCCATTCCATTGAATTCCATTCCATTCCATTCCATTCCATTCCTTTCCATTCCATTCCATTCCATTGAATTCCATTCCATTCCATTCCATTCCATTCCATTCCATTGAATTCCATTTCATTCCATTCCATTCCATTGAATTCCGTTACATTCCATTCCATTCCGTTCCGTTCCGTTCCGTTCCGTTGCATTCCGTTCCGTTCTACTCGGGTTGATTCCATTCTATTCCATTGCATTCCATTCCATTCCATTCCATTCCACTCGGGTTGATCATAACATTCCGTTCCGTTTCGTTCTGTTCCGTTCCGTTCCGTTCCGTTCTACTCGGGTTGATTCCATTCTATTCCATTCCATTCCATTCCATTGAATTCCATTGAATTCCATTCCATTGAATACCATTCCATTCAATTCCATTGAATTCCATTCCATTCCATTCCATTCCATTCCATTCCATTGAATTCCATTCCATTCCATTCCATTCCATTCCATTCCATTGAATTCCATTTCATTCCATTCCATTCCATTGAATTCCGTTCCATTCCATTCCATTCCGTTCCGTTCCATTCCGTTCCGTTCCTTTCCGTTGCATTCCGTTCCGTTCTACTCGGGTTGATTCCATTCTATTCCTTTCCATTCCATTCCATTCCATTCGATTCCATTGAATTCCATTCCATTCCATTCCATTCCATTGAATTCCGTTCCATTCCATTCCATTCCATTCCGTTCCGTTGAATTCCATGGAATTCCATTCCATTGAATTCCATTCCATTCAATTCCATTGAATTCCATTCCATTCCATTCCATTCCATTCCATTCCATTCCATTCCATTGAATTCCATTCCATTCCATTCCATTCCATTCCATTCCGTTCCATTGAATTCCATTTCATTCCATTCCATTCCATTGAATTCCGTTCCATTCCATTCCATTCCGTTCCATTCCGTTCCGTTCCGTTCCGTTGCGTTCCGTTCCGTTCTACTCGGGTTGATTCCATTCTATTCCATTCCATTCCGTTCCGTTCCGTTCCGTTCCGTTCCGTTCCGTTCCCTTCCGTTCTACTCTGGTTGATTCCATTCTATTCCATTCCATTCCATTCGATTCCATTCGATTCCATTCGATTCCATTCCATTCCATTCCATTCCATTCCATTGAAATCCATTCCATTCCATTCCATTCCATTCCATTCCATTCCATTGAATTCCATTGAATTCCATTCCATTTAATTCCATTCCATTCCATTCCATTCGATTCCATTGAATTCCATTCCACTCCATTCCATTCCATTCGATTCCATTGAATTCCATTCCATTCCATTCCATTCCATTGAATTCCGTTCCATTCCATTCCATTCCATTCCGTTCCATTCCGTTCCATTCCGTTCCATTCCATTGAATTCCGCTCCATTCCTTTGAATTCCGTTCCATTCCGTTCCGTTCCGTTCCATTCCGTTCCGTTCCGTTCCATTCCATTCCATTCCATTCCATTCCATTCCATTCCATTCCATTCCATTCCATTCCATTCCATTCCATTCTACTCGGGTTGATTCCATTGTATTCCATTCCATTCCATTCAAATCCATTCCATTCCATTCCATTCCATTCCGTTCTACTCGGGTTCATTCCATTCCATTCCTTTCCGTTCCGTTCCGTTCCATTACATTCTGTTCCATTCCGTTCCATTCCATTCCATTCCATTCCATTCCGTTCTAATCGGGTTGATTCCGTTCCATTCCATTCCATTCCGTTCCATTCCGTTCCGTTCCGTTCCGTTCCGTTCCGTTGCATTCCGTTCCGTTCTACTCGGGTTGATTCCATTCTATTCCATTCCATTCCATTCGATTCCATTCGATTCCATTCGATTCCATTCGATTCCATTCCATTCCATTCCATTGAATTCCATTCCATTCCATTCCATTCCATTCCATTCCATTCCATTGAATTCCATTGAATTCCACTCCATTTAATACCATTCCATTCCATTCCATTCGATTCCATTGAATTCCATTCCACTCCATTCCATTCCATTCGATTCCATTGAATTCCATTCCATTCCATTCCATTCCATTCCATTGAATTCCGTTCCATTCCATTCCATTCCATTCCGTTCCATTCCGTTCCATTCCGTTCCATTCCGTTCCATTCCATTGAATTCCGTTCCATTCCTTTGAATTCTGTTCCATTCCGTTCCATTCCGTTCCATTCCGTTCCGTTCCGTTCCATTCCATTCCATTCCATTCCATTCCATTCCATTCCATTCCATTCCATTCTTTTCCATTCCATTCCATTCCATTCTACTCGGGTTGATTTCATTGTATTCCATTCCATTCCATTCGAATCCATTCCATTCCATTCCATTCCATTCCATTCCATTCCATTCCGTTCTACTCGGGTTCATTCCATTCCATTCCTTTCCGTTCCGTTCCGTTCCATTCCATTCTGTTTCATTCCGTTCCATTCCATTCCATTCCGTTCCATTCCGTTCTAATCGGGTTGATACCATTCTATTCCATTCCATTCCGTTCTGCTCCGTTCCGTTCCGTTCCGTTCCGTTCCCTTCCGTTCTACTGGGGTTGATACCATTCTATTCCATTCCATTCCATTCGATTCCATTCGATTCCATTCGATTCCATTCGATTCCATTCGATTCCATTCGATTCCATTCCATTCCATTCCATTCCATTCCATTCCATTCCATTGAATTCCGTTCCATTCCATTCCGTTCCGTTCCGTTCCGTTCCGTTCCATTGCATTCCGTTCCATTCTACTCGGGTTGATTCCATTCTATTCCATTCCATTCCATTCCATTCCATTCGATTCCATTCGATTCCATTCGATTCCATTCCATTCCATTCCATTGAATTCCATTCCATTCCATTCCATTCCATTCCATTCCATTGAATTCCATTGAATTCCATTCCATTTAATTCCATTCCATTCCATTCAATTCGATTCCATTGAATTCCATTCCACTCCATTCCATTCCATTCGATTCCATTGAATTCCATTCCATTCCATTCCACTCCGTTCCATTCCGTTCCATTCCGTTCCTTTCCGTTCCATTCCATTGATTTCCGTTCCATTCCTTTGAATTCCGTTCCATTCCGTTCCGTTCCGTTCCATTCCGTTCTGTTCCGTTCCATTCCATTCCATTCCATTCCATTCCATTCCATTCCATTCCATTCCATTCCATTCTTCTCGGGTTGATTCCATTGTATTTCTTTCCATTCCATTCGAATCCATTCCATTCCATTCCATTCCATTCCATTCCGTTCTACTCGGGTTCATTCCATTCCATTCCTTTCCGTTCCATTCCGTTCCATTCCATTCTGTTCCATTCCGTTCCATTCCATTCCATTCCATTCCATTCCGTTCTAATCGGGTTGATTCCATTCTATTCCCTTCCATTCCGTTCCGTTCCGTTCCGTTCCGTTCCCTTGCGTTCTACTGGGGTTGATTCCATTCTATTCCATTCCATTCCATTCGATTCCATTCGATTCCATTCGATTCCATTCGATTCCATTCGATTCCATTCGATTCCATTCCATTCCATTCCATTACATTCCTTTCCATTCCATTCCATTCCATTGAATTCCATTCCATTCCATACCATTCCATTGAATTCCGTTCCATTCCATTCCATTAAATTCCATTCCATTCCATTCCGTTCCATTCCATTCCATTCCATTGAATTCCATTCCATTGAATTCCATTTCATTCCATTCCATTGAATTCCATTCCATTGAATTCCATTCCATTCCATTCCATTCCATTCCATTCCATTGAATTCCATTCCGTTCCGTTCCGTTCCATTCCGTTCCGTTCCGTTCCATTCCATTCCGTTCCTTTCCATTGAATTCCGTTCCATTCCATTGAAATCCATTCCATTCCGTTCCATTCCATTGATTTCCGTTCCATTCCGTTCCATTCCGTTCCATTCCGTTCTACTCTGGTTGACTCCATTCTATTCCATTCCATTCCATTCGATTCCATTCCATTCCATTCCATTCCATTCCATTCCATTCCATTCCGTTCTACTCGGGTTCATTCCATTCCATTCCGTTCCGTTCCGTTCCATTCCATTCCGTTCTGTTCCATTCCGTTACATTCAATTCCATTCCATTCCATTCCGTTCTACTCGGTTTGATTCCATTCTATTCCACTCCATTCCGTTCCGTTCCGTTCCGTTCCGTTCCATTCCGTTCCGTTCCACTTGGGTTGATTCCATTCTATTCCATTCCATTCCATTCGATTCCATTCGATTCCACTCGATTCCATTCGTTTCCATTCCATTCCATTCGATTCCATTCCATTCCATTCAATTCCATTGAATTCCATGCCATTCCATTCCATTCCATTCCATTCCATTCCATTGAATTCCATTGAATTCCTTTCCATTGAATTCCATTCCATTCCATTCCATTCCATTCCATTCCATTCCGTTAGATCCCATTCGATTCCTTTCGATTCCATTCGATTCCATTCTATTCCATTCCATTCCATTCCATTGAATTCCATTCCATTCCATTCCATTCCATTCCATTCCATTCCATTCCATTGAATTCCATTCCATTCCATTCCATTCCATTCCATTCCATTCCATTCCATTTCATTCCATAGAATTCCATTCCATTCCATTCCATTCCATTGAATTCCGTTCCATTCCATTCCGTTCCGTTCCGTTCCGTTCCGTTCCGTTGCGTTCCGTTCCGTTCTACTCGGGTTGATTCCATTCTATTCCATTCCATTCCATTAGATTCCATTCGATTCCATTCGATTCCATTCGATTCCATTCGATTCCATTCCATTCCATTGAATTTCATTCCATTCCATTCCATTCCATTCCATTCCATTGAATTCCATTGAATTCCATTCCATTTAATTCCATTCCATTCCATTCCATTCGATTCCATTCCATTCCATTGAATTCCAATCCATTGCATTCCATTCCATTCCATTCCATTCCGTTCTACTCGGGTTGATTCTATTCTATTCCATTCCATTCCATTCGATTCCATTCCATTTCATTCCATTCCATTGAATTCCAATCCATTCCATTCCATTCCATTCCATTCCATTCCATTCCATTCCGTTCTACTCGGGTTGATTCCATTATATTCCATTCCATTCCATTCGATTCCATTCCATTCCAATCAATTCCATTCGATTCCATTCGATTCCATTCGATTCCATTCCATTCCATTCCATTGAATTCCATTCCATTCCATTCCATTCCATTCCATTGAATTCCATTTCATTCCATTCCATTCCATTGAATTCCGTTCCATTCCATTCCATTCCGTTCCGTTCCATTCCGTTCCGTTCCGTTCCGTTGCATTCCTTTCCGTTCTACTCGGGTTGATTCCATTCTATTCCATTCCATTCCATTCCATTCCATTCGATTCCATTCGATTCCATTCGATTCCATTCCATTCCATTCCATTGAAATCCATTCCATTCCATTCCATTCCATTCCATTCCATTACATTCCATTGAATTCCTTTGAATTCCATTCCATTTAATTCCATTCCATTCCATTCCATTCGATTCCATGGAATTCCATTCCACTCCATTCCATTCCATTCGATTCCATTGAATTCCATTCCATTCCATTCCATTCCATTGAATTCCGTTCCATTCCATTCCATTCCATTCCGTTCCATTCCGTTCCATTCCGTTCCATTCCTTTCCATTCCATTGAATTCCGTTCCATTCCTTTGAATTCCGTTCCATTCCGTTCCGTTCCGTTCCATTCCGTTCCGTTCCGTTCCATTCCGTTCCATTCCATTCCATTCCACTCCATTCCATTCCATTCCATTCCATTCTACTCGGGTTGATTCCATTGTATTCCATTCCATTCCATTCGAATCCATTCCATTGCATTCCATTCCATTCCGTTCTACTCGGGTTCATTCCATTCCATTCTTTCCGTTCCGTTCCGTTCCATTCCATTCTGTTCCATTCCGTTCCATTCCATTCCATTCCATTCCATTCCGTTCTAATCGGGTTGATTCCATTCTATTCCATTCCATTCCGTTCCGTTCCGTTCCGTTCCGTTCCCTTGCGTTCTACTGGGGTTGATTCCATTATACTCCATTCCATTCCATTCGATTCCATTCGATTCCATTCGATTCCATTCCATTCCATTCCATTCCATTCCATTCCATTGCATTGAATTCCATTGCATTCCATTCCGTTCCGTTCCGTTCCGTTCCCTTCCGTTCCGTTGCGTTCCTTTCCGTTCTACTCGGGTGGATTCCATTCTATTCCATTCCATTCCATTCCATTCCATTCGATTCCATTCGATTCCATTCGATTCCATTCCATTCCATTCCATTGAATTCCATTCCATTCCATTCCATTCCATTCCATTCCATTCCATTCCATTCCATTCCATTGAATTCCATTGAATTCCATTCCATTTAATTCCATTCCATTCCATTCAATTCGATTCCATTGAATTCCATTCCACTCCATTTCATTCCATTCGATTCCATTGAATTCCATTCCATTCCATTCCACTCCGTTCCATTCCGTTCCATTCCGTTCCTTTCCGTTCCATTCCATTGATTTCCGTTCCATTCCTTTGAATTCCGTTCCATTCCGTTGCGTTCCGTTCCATTCCGTTCCGTTCCGTTCCATTCCATTCCATTCCATTCCATTCCATTCCATTCCATTCCATTCCATTCCATTCCATTCCATTCTTCTCGGGTTGATTCCATTGTATTTCTTTCCATTCCATTCGAATCCATTCCATTAAATTCCATTCCATTCCATTCCGTTCTACTCGGGTTCATTCCATTCCATTCCTTTCCGTTCCGTTCCATTCCATTCCATTCTGTTCCATTCCGTTCCATTCCATTCCATTCCATTCCATTCCGTTCTAATCGGGTTGATTCCATTCTATTCCCTTCCATTCCGTTCCGTTCCGTTCCGTTCCGTTCCGTTCCCTTGCGTTCTACTGGGGTTGATTCCATTCTATTCCATTCCATTCCATTCGATTCCATTCGATTCCATTCGATTCCATTCGATTCCATTCGATTCCATTCGATTCCATTCCATTCCATTCCATTACATTCCTTTCCATTCCATTCCATTCCATTGAATTCCATTCCATTCCATACCATTCGATTGAATTCCGTTCCATTCCATTCCATTAAATTCCATTCCATTCCATTCCGTTCCATTCCATTCCATTCCATTGAATTCCATTCCATTGAATTCCATTTCATTCCATTCCATTGAATTCCATTCCATTGAATTCCATTCCATTCCATTCCATTCCATTCCATTCCATTGAATTCCATTCCGTTCCGTTCCGTTCCATTCCGTTCCGTTCCGTTCCATTCCATTCCGTTCCTTTCAATTGAATTCCGTTCCATTCCATTGAAATCCATTCCATTCCGTTCCATTCCATTGATTTCCGTTCCATTCCGTTCCATTCCGTTCCATTCCGTTCCATTCCGTTCTACTCTGGTTGACTCCATTCTATTCCATTCCATTCCATTCGATTCCATTCCATTCCATTCCATTCCATTCCTTTCCATTCCATTCCATTCCATTGAATTCCATTCCATTCCATTCCATTCCATTCCTTTCCATTCCATTCCATTCCATTGAATTCCATTCCATTCCATTCCATTCCATTCCATTCCATTGAATTCCATTTCATTCCATTCCATTCCATTGAATTCCGTTACATTCCATTCCATTCCGTTCCGTTCCGTTCCGTTCCGTTGCATTCCGTTCCGTTCTACTCGGGTTGATTCCATTCTATTCCATTGCATTCCATTCCATTCCATTCCATTCCACTCGGGTTGATCATAACATTCCGTTCCGTTTCGTTCTGTTCCGTTCCGTTCCGTTCCGTTCTACTCGGGTTGATTCCATTCTATTCCATTCCATTCCATTCCATTGAATTCCATTGAATTCCATTCCATTGAATACCATTCCATTCAATTCCATTGAATTCCATTCCATTCCATTCCATTCCATTCCATTCCATTGAATTCCATTCCATTCCATTCCATTCCATTCCATTCCATTCCATTGAATTCCATTTCATTCCATTCCATTCCATTGAATTCCGTTCCATTCCATTCCATTCCGTTCCGTTCCATTCCGTTCCGTTCCTTTCCGTTGCATTCCGTTCCGTTCTACTCGGGTTGATTCCATTCTATTCCTTTCCATTCCATTCCATTCCATTCGATTCCATTGAATTCCATTCCATTCCATTCCATTCCATTGAATTCCGTTCCATTCCATTCCATTCCATTCCGTTCCGTTGAATTCCATGGAATTCCATTCCATTGAATTCCATTCCATTCAATTCCATTGAATTCCATTCCATTCCATTCCATTCCATTCCATTCCATTCCATTCCATTGAATTCCATTCCATTCCATTCCATTCCATTCCATTCCGTTCCATTGAATTCCATTTCATTCCATTCCATTCCATTGAATTCCGTTCCATTCCATTCCATTCCGTTCCATTCCGTTCCGTTCCGTTCCGTTGCGTTCCGTTCCGTTCTACTCGGGTTGATTCCATTCTATTCCATTCCATTCCGTTCCGTTCCGTTCCGTTCCGTTCCGTTCCGTTCCCTTCCGTTCTACTCTGGTTGATTCCATTCTATTCCATTCCATTCCATTCGATTCCATTCGATTCCATTCGATTCCATTCCATTCCATTCCATTCCATTCCATTGAAATCCATTCCATTCCATTCCATTCCATTCCATTCCATTCCATTGAATTCCATTGAATTCCATTCCATTTAATTCCATTCCATTCCATTCCATTCGATTCCATTGAATTCCATTCCACTCCATTCCATTCCATTCGATTCCATTGAATTCCATTCCATTCCATTCCATTCCATTGAATTCCGTTCCATTCCATTCCATTCCATTCCGTTCCATTCCGTTCCATTCCGTTCCATTCCATTGAATTCCGCTCCATTCCTTTGAATTCCGTTCCATTCCGTTCCGTTCCGTTCCATTCCGTTCCGTTCCGTTCCATTCCATTCCATTCCATTCCATTCCATTCCATTCCATTCCATTCCATTCCATTCCATTCCATTCCATTCTACTCAGGTTGATTCCATTGTATTCCATTCCATTCCATTCAAATCCATTCCATTCCATTCCATTCCATTCCGTTCTACTCGGGTTCATTCCATTCCATTCCTTTCCGTTCCGTTCCGTTCCATTACATTCTGTTCCATTCCGTTCCATTCCATTCCATTCCATTCCATTCCGTTCTAATCGGGTTGATTCCGTTCCATTCCATTCCATTCCGTTCCATTCCGTTCCGTTCCGTTCCGTTCCGTTCCGTTGCATTCCGTTCCGTTCTACTCGGGTTGATTCCATTCTATTCCATTCCATTCCATTCGATTCCATTCGATTCCATTCGATTCCATTCGATTCCATTCCATTCCATTCCATTGAATTCCATTCCATTCCATTCCATTCCATTCCATTCCATTCCATTGAATTCCATTGAATTCCACTCCATTTAATACCATTCCATTCCATTCCATTCGATTCCATTGAATTCCATTCCACTCCATTCCATTCCATTCGATTCCATTGAATTCCATTCCATTCCATTCCATTCCATTCCATTGAATTCCGTTCCATTCCATTCCATTCCATTCCGTTCCATTCCGTTCCATTCCGTTCCATTCCGTTCCATTCCATTGAATTCCGTTCCATTCCTTTGAATTCTGTTCCATTCCGTTCCATTCCGTTCCATTCCGTTCCGTTCCGTTCCATTCCATTCCATTCCATTCCATTCCATTCCATTCCATTCCATTCCATTCTTTTCCATTCCATTCCATTCCATTCTACTCGGGTTGATTTCATTGTATTCCATTCCATTCCATTCGAATCCATTCCATTCCATTCCATTCCATTCCATTCCATTCCATTCCGTTCTACTCGGGTTCATTCCATTCCATTCCTTTCCGTTCCGTTCCGTTCCATTCCATTCTGTTTCATTCCGTTCCATTCCATTCCATTCCGTTCCATTCCGTTCTAATCGGGTTGATACCATTCTATTCCATTCCATTCCGTTCTGCTCCGTTCCGTTCCGTTCCGTTCCGTTCCCTTCCGTTCTACTGGGGTTGATACCATTCTATTCCATTCCATTCCATTCGATTCCATTCGATTCCATTCGATTCCATTCGATTCCATTCGATTCCATTCGATTCCATTCCATTCCATTCCATTCCATTCCATTCCATTCCATTGAATTCCGTTCCATTCCATTCCGTTCCGTTCCGTTCCGTTCCGTTCCATTGCATTCCGTTCCATTCTACTCGGGTTGATTCCATTCTATTCCATTCCATTCCATTCCATTCCATTCGATTCCATTCGATTCCATTCGATTCCATTCCATTCCATTCCATTGAATTCCATTCCATTCCATTCCATTCCATTCCATTCCATTGAATTCCATTGAATTCCATTCCATTCCATTCCATTCCATTCCATTCAATTCGATTCCATTGAATTCCATTCCACTCCATTCCATTCCATTCGATTCCATTGAATTCCATTCCATTCCATTCCACTCCGTTCCATTCCGTTCCATTCCGTTCCTTTCCGTTCCATTCCATTGATTTCCGTTCCATTCCTTTGAATTCCGTTCCATTCCGTTCCGTTCCGTTCCATTCCGTTCTGTTCCGTTCCATTCCATTCCATTCCATTCCATTCCATTCCATTCCATTCCATTCCATTCTTCTCGGGTTGATTCCATTGTATTTCTTTCCATTCCATTCGAATCCATTCCATTCCATTCCATTCCATTCCATTCCGTTCTACTCGGGTTCATTCCATTCCATTCCTTTCCGTTCCGTTCCGTTCCATTCCATTCTGTTCCATTCCGTTCCATTCCATTCCATTCCATTCCATTCCGTTCTAATCGGGTTGATTCCATTCTATTCCCTTCCATTCCGTTCCGTTCCGTTCCGTTCCGTTCCCTTGCGTTCTACTGGGGTTGATTCCATTCTATTCCATTCCATTCCATTCGATTCCATTCGATTCCATTCGATTCCATTCGATTCCATTTGATTCCATTCGATTCCATTCCATTCCATTCCATTACATTCCTTTCCATTCCATTCCATTCCATTGAATTCCATTCCATTCCATACCATTCCATTGAATTCCGTTCCATTCCATTCCATTAAATTCCATTCCATTCCATTCCGTTCCATTCCATTCCATTCCATTGAATTCCATTCCATTGAATTCCATTTCATTCCATTCCATTGAATTCCATTCCATTGAATTCCATTCCATTCCATTCCATTCCATTCCATTCCATTGAATTCCATTCCGTTCCGTTCCGTTCCATTCCGTTCCGTTCCGTTCCATTCCATTCCGTTCCTTTCCATTGAATTCCGTTCCATTCCATTGAAATCCATTCCATTCCGTTCCATTCCATTGATTTCCGTTCCATTCCGTTCCATTCCGTTCCATTCCGTTCTACTCTGGTTGACTCCATTCTATTCCATTCCATTCCATTCGATTCCATTCCATTCCATTCCATTCCATTCCATTCCATTCCGTTCTACTCGGGTTCATTCCATTCCATTCCGTTCCGTTCCGTTCCATTCCATTCCGTTCTGTTCCATTCCGTTACATTCAATTCCATTCCATTCCATTCCGTTCTACTCGGTTTGATTCCATTCTATTCCACTCCATTCCGTTCCGTTCCGTTCCGTTCCGTTCCATTCCGTTCCGTTCCACTTGGGTTGATTCCATTCTATTCCATTCCATTCCATTCGATTCCATTCGATTCCACTCGATTCCATTCGTTTCCATTCCATTCCATTCGATTCCATTCCATTCCATTCAATTCCATTGAATTCCATGCCATTCCATTCCATTCCATTCCATTCCATTCCATTGAATTCCATTGAATTCCTTTCCATTGAATTCCATTCCATTCCATTCCATTCCATTCCATTCCATTCCGTTAGATCCCATTCGATTCCTTTCGATTCCATTCGATTCCATTCTATTCCATTCCATTCCATTCCATTGAATTCCATTCCATTCCATTCCATTCCATTCCATTCCATTCCATTCCATTGAATTCCATTCCATTCCATTCCATTCCATTCCATTCCATTCCATTCCATTTCATTCCATAGAATTCCATTCCATTCCATTCCATTCCATTGAATTCCGTTCCATTCCATTCCGTTCCGTTCCGTTCCGTTCCGTTCCGTTGCGTTCCGTTCCGTTCTACTCGGGTTGATTCCATTCTATTCCATTCCATTTCATTAGATTCCATTCGATTCCATTCGATTCCATTCGATTCCATTCGATTCCATTCCATTCCATTGAATTTCATTCCATTCCATTCCATTCCATTCCATTCCATTGAATTCCATTGAATTCCATTCCATTTAATTCCATTCCATTCCATTCCATTCGATTCCATTCCATTCCATTGAATTCCAATCCATTGCATTCCATTCCATTCCATTCCATTCCGTTCTACTCGGGTTGATTCTATTCTATTCCATTCCATTCCATTCGATTCCATTCCATTTCATTCCATTCCATTGAATTCCAATCCATTCCATTCCATTCCATTCCATTCCATTCCATTCCATTCCGTTCTACTCGGGTTGATTCCATTATATTCCATTCCATTCCATTCGATTCCATTCCATTCCAATCAATTCCATTCGATTCCATTCGATTACATTCGATTCCATTCCATTCCATTCCATTGAATTCCATTCCATTCCATTCCATTCCATTCCATTGAATTCCATTTCATTCCATTCCATTCCATTGAATTCCGTTCCATTCCATTCCATTCCGTTCCGTTCCATTCCGTTCCGTTCCGTTCCGTTGCATTCCTTTCCGTTCTACTCGGGTTGATTCCATTCTATTCCATTCCATTCCATTCCATTCCATTCGATTCCATTCGATTCCATTCGATTCCATTCCATTCCATTCCATTGAAATCCATTCCATTCCATTCCATTCCATTCCATTCCATTACATTCCATTGAATTCCTTTGAATTCCATTCCATTTAATTCCATTCCATTCCATTCCATTCGATTCCATGGAATTCCATTCCACTCCATTCCATTCCATTCGATTCCATTGAATTCCATTCCATTCCATTCCATTCCATTGAATTCCGTTCCATTCCATTCCATTCCATTCCGTTCCATTCCGTTCCATTCCGTTCCATTCCTTTCCATTCCATTGAATTCCGTTCCATTCCTTTGAATTCCGTTCCATTCCGTTCCGTTCCGTTCCATTCCGTTCCGTTCCGTTCCATTCCGTTCCATTCCATTCCATTCCACTCCATTCCATTCCATTCCATTCCATTCTACTCGGGTTGATTCCATTGTATTCCATTCCATTCCATTCGAATCCATTCCATTGCATTCCATTCCATTCCGTTCTACTCGGGTTCATTCCATTCCATTCTTTCCGTTCCGTTCCGTTCCATTCCATTCTGTTCCATTCCGTTCCATTCCATTCCATTCCATTCCATTCCGTTCTAATCGGGTTGATTCCATTCTATTCCATTCCATTCCGTTCCGTTCCGTTCCGTTCCGTTCCCTTGCGTTCTACTGGGGTTGATTCCATTCTACTCCATTCCATTCCATTCGATTCCATTCGATTCCATTCGATTCCATTCCATTCCATTCCATTCCATTCCATTCCATTGCATTGAATTCCATTGCATTCCATTCCGTTCCGTTCCGTTCCGTTCCCTTCCGTTCCGTTGCGTTCCTTTCCGTTCTACTCGGGTGGATTCCATTCTATTCCATTCCATTCCATTCCATTCCATTCGATTCCATTCGATTCCATTCGATTCCATTCCATTCCATTCCATTGAATTCCATTCCATTCCATTCCATTCCATTCCATTCCATTCCATTCCATTGAATTCCATTGAATTCCATTCCATTTAATTCCATTCCATTCCATTCAATTCGATTCCATTGAATTCCATTCCACTCCATTTCATTCCATTCGATTCCATTGAATTCCATTCCATTCCATTCCACTCCGTTCCATTCCGTTCCATTCCGTTCCTTTCCGTTCCATTCCATTGATTTCCGTTCCATTCCTTTGAATTCCGTTCCATTCCGTTGCGTTCCGTTCCATTCCGTTCCGTTCCGTTCCATTCCATTCCATTCCATTCCATTCCATTCCATTCCATTCCATTCCATTCCATTCCATTCCATTCTTCTCGGGTTGATTCCATTGTATTTCTTTCCATTCCATTCGAATCCATTCCATTAAATTCCATTCCATTCCATTCCGTTCTACTCGGGTTCATTCCATTCCATTCCTTTCCGTTCCGTTCCATTCCATTCCATTCTGTTCCATTCCGTTCCATTCCATTCCATTCCATTCCATTCCGTTCTAATCGGGTTGATTCCATTCTATTCCCTTCCATTGCGTTCCGTTCCGTTCCGTTCCGTTCCGTTCCCTTGCGTTCTACTGGGGTTGATTCCATTCTATTCCATTCCATTCCATTCGATTCCATTCGATTCCATTCGATTCCATTCGATTCCATTCGATTCCATTCGATTCCATTCCATTCCATTCCATTACATTCCTTTCCATTCCATTCCATTCCATTGAATTCCATTCCATTCCATACCATTCGATTGAATTCCGTTCCATTCCATTCCATTAAATTCCATTCCATTCCATTCCGTTCCATTCCATTCCATTCCATTGAATTCCATTCCATTGAATTCCATTTCATTCCATTCCATTGAATTCCATTCCATTGAATTCCATTCCATTCCATTCCATTCCATTCCATTCCATTGAATTCCATTCCGTTCCGTTCCGTTCCATTCCGTTCCGTTCCGTTCCATTCCATTCCGTTCCTTTCAATTGAATTCCGTTCCATTCCATTGAAATCCATTCCATTCCGTTCCATTCCATTGATTTCCGTTCCATTCCGTTCCATTCCGTTCCATTCCGTTCCATTCCGTTCTACTCTGGTTGACTCCATTCTATTCCATTCCATTCCATTCGATTCCATTCCATTCCATTCCATTCCATTCCATTCCATTCCATTCCGTTCTACTCGGGTTCATTCCATTCCATTCCGTTCCGTTCCGTTCCATTCCATTCCGTTCTGTTCCATTCCGTTACATTCAATTCCATTCCATTCCATTCCGTTCTACTCGGTTTGATTCCATTCTATTCCACTCCATTCCGTTCCGTTCCGTTCCGTTCCGTTCCATTCCGTTCCGTTCCACTTGGGTTGATTCCATTCTATTCCATTCCATTCCATTCGATTCCATTCGATTCCACTCGATTCCATTCGTTTCCATTCCATTCCATTCGATTCCATTCCATTCCATTCAATTCCATTGAATTCCATGCCATTCCATTCCATTCCATTCCATTCCATTCCATTGAATTCCATTGAATTCCTTTCCATTGAATTCCATTCCATTCCATTCCATTCCATTCCATTCCATTCCATTCCGTTAGATCCCATTCGATTCCTTTCGATTCCATTCGATTCCATTCTATTCCATTCCATTCCATTCCATTGAATTCCATTCCATTCCATTCCATTCCATTCCATTCCATTGTATTCCATTCCATTCCATTCCATTCCATTCCATTCCATTTCATTCCATAGAATTCCATTCCATTCCATTCCATTCCATTGAATTCCGTTCCATTCCATTCCGTTCCGTTCCGTTCCGTTCCGTTCCGTTGCGTTCCGTTCCGTTCTACTCGGGTTGATTCCATTCTATTCCATTCCATTCCATTAGATTCCATTCGATTCCATTCGATTCCATTCGATTCCATTCGATTCCATTCCATTCCATTGAATTTCATTCCATTCCATTCCATTCCATTCCATTCCATTCCATTCCATTGAATTCCATTGAATTCCATTCCATTTAATTCCATTCCATTCCATTCCATTCGATTCCATTCCATTCCATTGAATTCCAATCCATTCCATTCCATTCCATTCCATTCCATTCCGTTCTACTCGGGTTGATTCCATTCTATTCCATTCCATTCCATTCGATTCCATTCCATTTCATTCCATTCCATTGAATTCCAATCCATTCCATTCCATTCCATTCCATTCCATTCCATTCCATTCCGTTCTACTCGGGTTGATTCCATTATATTCCATTCCATTCCATTCGATTCCATTCCATTCCAATCAATT